>NW_025725864.1:112500-117500 GCF_021461395.2 Schistocerca americana
GTAACCTAACCTATGTCGTACCGTAACCTAACCTATGTCGTACCGTAACCTAACCTATGTCGTACCGTAACCTAACCTATGTCGTACCGTAACCTAACCTATGTCGTACCGTAACCTAACCTATGTCGTACCGTAACCTAACCTATGTCGTACCGTAACCTAACCTATGTCGTACCTTAACCTAACCTATGTCGTACCTTAACCTAACCTATGTCGTACCTTAACCTAACCTATGTCGTACCTTAACCTAACCTATGTCGTACCTTAACCTAACCTATGTCGTACCTTAACCTAACCTATGTCGTACCTTAACCTAACCTATGTCGTACCTTAACCTAACCTATGTCGTACCTTAACCTAACCTATGTCGTACCTTAACCTAACCTATGTCGTACCTTAACCTAACCTATGTCGTACCTTAACCTAACCTATGTCGTACCTTAACCTAACCTATGTCGTACCTTAACCTAACCTATGTCGTACCTTAACCTAACCTATGTCGTACCTTAACCTAACCTATGTCGTACCTTAACCTAACCTATGTCGTACCTTAACCTAACCTATGTCGTACCTTAACCTAACCTATGTCGTACCTTAACCTAACCTATGTCGTACCTTAACCTAACCTATGTCGTACCTTAACCTAACCTATGTCGTACCTTAACCTAACCTATGTCGTACCTTAACCTAACCTATGTCGTACCTTAACCTAACCTATGTCGTACCTTAACCTAACCTATGTCGTACCTTAACCTAACCTATGTCGTACCTTAACCTAACCTATGTCGTACCTTAACCTAACCTATGTCGTACCTTAACCTAACCTATGTCGTACCTTAACCTAACCTATGTCGTACCTTAACCTAACCTATGTCGTACCTTAACCTAACCTATGTCGTACCTTAACCTAACCTATGTCGTACCTTAACCTAACCTGTATTGCGCCTTAACCTAACCTGTATTGCGCCTTAACCTAACCTGTATTGCGCCTTAACGTAACCTGTATTGCGCCTTAACGTAACCTGTATTGCGCCTTAACGTAACCTGTATTGCGCCTTAACGTAACCTGTATTGCGCCTTAACGTAACCTGTATTGCGCCTTAACGTAACCTGTATTGCGCCTTAACGTAACCTGTATTGCGCCTTAACGTAACCTGTATTGCGCCTTAACGTAACCTGTATTGCGCCTTAACGTAACCTGTATTGCGCCTTAACGTAACCTGTATTGCGCCTTAACGTAACCTGTATTGCGCCTTAACGTAACCTGTATTGCGCCTTAACGTAACCTGTATTGCGCCTTAACGTAACCTGTATTGCGCCTTAACGTAACCTGTATTGCGCCTTAACGTAACCTGTATTGCGCCTTAACGTAACCTGTATTGCGCCTTAACGTAACCTGTATTGCGCCTTAACGTAACCTGTATTGCGCCTTAACGTAACCTGCATTGCGCCTTAACGTAACCTGCATTGCGCCTTAACGTAACCTGTATTGCGCCTTAACGTAACCTGTATTGCGCCTTAACGTAACCTGTATTGCGCCTTAACGTAACCTGTATTGCGCCTTAACGTAACCTGTATTGCGCCTTAACGTAACCTGTATTGCGCCTTAACGTAACCTGTATTGCGCCTTAACGTAACCTGTATTGCGCCTTAACGTAACCGATATTGCGCCGTAACGTAACCTATATTGCGCCGTAACGTAACCCACATTGCCCCTTAACGTAACCCACATTGCCCCTTAACGTAACCCACATTGCCCCTTAACGTAACCCAACACACGTTGGGCCTTAACCCAACACACGTTGGGCCTTAACCCAACACACGTTGGGCCTTAACCCAACACACGTTGGGCCTTAACCCAACACACGTTGGGCCTTAACCCAACACACGTTGGGCCTTAACCCAACACACGTTGGGCCTTAACCCAACACACGTTGGGCCTTAACCCAACACACGTTGGGCCTTAACCCAACACACGTTGGGCCTTAACCCAACACACGTTGGGCCTTAACCCAACACACGTTGGGCCTTAACCCAACACACGTTGGGCCTTAACCCAACACACGTTGGGCCTTAACCTGCTCTGTAATTGTCATACGACGCGTTAAATTAGTGTAGTGTTGCCTAACTGCAACCCCCGCAATATAGTTTGCTACTCGCACTGCCCGGTCCCCAGTGTATCGCTTCATGTTAAACACCTTGCAGCTATACACTGTAATGTGGATGGCAGCAGGACGTACATGCTCAATGCCCTTTGCAGTTGTTCATTGGCATTTGCAGTTGTTCATTGGCATTCGCATGTGCGAAGCACTTAGCCTACGCTGTGGTACGGCCTGTGTCAACTGTCCGCTGATGTTGTACGTCCAAATCACACACTGTACTGCACATTGGTCCTCATGTACTGAATGATACATCGTGGTACATGTGACCGTACAACGACTGCGCCAACAACGGCGAACCATGCGGTCCAAATGTTGTGCACTCAGCTACGTGTCGTCTCCCTATAAGAGCTGGATTGCAGTGTGGTATGCCCTGGATGGCGATCAGCATGAGCCGTCTGTTGATGTAGTGGCGCGTGTTGTCAGACGTAGTCGTCTCTTCTCACACACCGTGATAGCATGGTGCACTGCGTTCCACATCTGCGACATGCGACAGAGGCCGGTTGACAGTCGTTCGCGCAATGGACATCGCATACGTACGGGGGCCACCTTCCACGTGTTCGCGAAGCGTGCACATGTTGTTGCGTGTATGTGGGCAGACATAGTGTGTCGTGACACCTGACACAGGCATGCAACAATCGTTGAATTTGCAAATGGCGATGGACGCCTACGTTTGCTGGTGACGTTATGCAAATGAACAACTGGTAAACCGTTGTGGTGCGGTTGTTCTCGCTAGAGGTGAATCAGTGATGGCGACGATCGGTTGAGCTACCAACCGGTTGTTCCAGCGATACCCACCATGCCCACGAACGTGAATGGCATCTGGGTGTGAAGCGATACGCGGCGGTGGCTGGGTGGGACCGTCCCCGGCCGGTGAGGGGGGGCCTCCCGGCGTGCTGGCCGCGCGGTGCGTGGGCGCACGCGCTACAGCCGGCTGGTGGGGGCGGCCAGTGGCAGGCGCGCCGGCCGACGGAGGCGGCAGGCGGCGCAGCTGCGCGCCGGCGCACCCTGCACGCGGCGCCGTGCGGCCAAAGTAGGTCCTCGCGGGCCCGGTGCGAAGCGCGGTGGACATCTGCAGTGTGCTGGTCCGATTGAGGACTGTGTGCGCTGAGGATGCGCCGCCGCCCGGCGCTCGGCGCCGCGACGCCGTCTGCTGCTCGGTCGCCTCTGCGGTTCTCGCAGGTGGTTTGTATCGCAGCTGTGCGGACGTGTTGGCGCGTGCGCTGTGCTGGGAGAGTTCGCTTCGGCACCCAAGTGGGGCTTTTGTCCTTCTGTGGCGCTGGCGTTGGAGCTGCCGGTCACCGTAGGTGGCGCGTGTTGTCTCCCGCCGGCAATGCCACGACAGCACGCTCCCGGGCCTCTGTCGGCAGCGGCAAGCTCAGTTGGGAGCACGGGTGGTCGCACCTAAAGCGTCTACTCGCCAAACTCCGGGCGATTGCGCCTCTCTCGAACCCGACCAAGTACTTAGGACGGCGCTGCGCGCCGCCGGGACCTGAGAGGGTTTCGAGGTGTATTGTGCAGGGGAGCTCAGCCTCCTCCTGTTTGCAGAATAATTGAGCGGACGCTTGCGTGTTCGCGCGGGCCCCCGGGACACACTCCCGGGCGGCCGGCTGCTCAGCTCTAGTTGACGCAGCTCCCTGGTTGATCCTGCCAGTAGTCATATGCTTGTCTCAAAGATTAAGCCATGCATGTCTCAGTACAAGCCGCATTAAGGTGAAACCGCGAATGGCTCATTAAATCAGTTATGGTTCCTTAGATCGTACCCACGTTACTTGGATAACTGTGGTAATTCTAGAGCTAATACATGCAAACAGAGTCCCGACCAGAGATGGAAGGGACGCTTTTATTAGATCAAAACCAATCGGTCGGCTCGTCCGGTCCGTTTGCCTTGGTGACTCTGAATAACTTTGGGCTGATCGCACGGTCCTCGTACCGGCGACGCATCTTTCAAATGTCTGCCTTATCAACTGTCGATGGTAGGTTCTGCGCCTACCATGGTTGTAACGGGTAACGGGGAATCAGGGTTCGATTCCGGAGAGGGAGCCTGAGAAACGGCTACCACATCCAAGGAAGGCAGCAGGCGCGCAAATTACCCACTCCCGGCACGGGGAGGTAGTGACGAAAAATAACGATACGGGACTCATCCGAGGCCCCGTAATCGGAATGAGTACACTTTAAATCCTTTAACGAGTATCTATTGGAGGGCAAGTCTGGTGCCAGCAGCCGCGGTAATTCCAGCTCCAATAGCGTATATTAAAGTTGTTGCGGTTAAAAAGCTCGTAGTTGGATTTGTGTCCCACGCTGTTGGTTCACCGCCCGTCGGTGTTTAACTGGCATGTATCGTGGGACGTCCTGCCGGTGGGGCGAGCCGAAGGCGTGCGACGCGCCTCGTGCGTGCTCGTGCGTCCCGAGGCGGACCCCGTTGCAATCCTACCAGGGTGCTCTTGAGTGAGTGTCTCGGTGGGCCGGCACGTTTACTTTGAACAAATTAGAGTGCTTAAAGCAGGCAAGCCCGCCTGAATACTGTGTGCATGGAATAATGGAATAGGACCTCGGTTCTATTTTGTTGGTTTTCGGAACCCGAGGTAATGATTAATAGGGACAGGCGGGGGCATTCGTATTGCGACGTTAGAGGTGAAATTCTTGGATCGTCGCAAGACGAACAGAAGCGAAAGCATTTGCCAAGTATGTTTTCATTAATCAAGAACGAAAGTTAGAGGTTCGAAGGCGATCAGATACCGCCCTAGTTCTAACCATAAACGATGCCAGCCAGCGATCCGCCGCAGTTCCTCCGATGACTCGGCGGGCAGCCTCCGGGAAACCAAAGCTTTTGGGTTCCGG
>NW_025725864.1:125000-130000 GCF_021461395.2 Schistocerca americana
GTCCTACACAGGGGTGCACCCAACATCACAATACTGCCTCCTCTCACAGCACACAAACAATGGCAGGAATGAAAGACACAGGTCTGCCACAAGCATGGAATGAGAGCGCCGCCTGTCATGAGCCAAAGGTGCATCCTGACGTGGCAAATCAGATGATGCCGCAGGCATCCACTTACTATAATCACAATCAACAAACCGGCCGCCCCGCCCCGCCCCCCATTAAACCTTTCCTTACAACAATGTGTACCTTAACCTAACCTATATCGTACCGTAACCTAACCTATATCGTACCGTAACCTAACCTATGTCGTACCGTAACCTAACCTATGACGTACCGTAACCTAACCTATGTCGTACCGTAACCTAACCTATGTCGTACCGTAACCTAACCTATGTCGTACCGTAACCTAACCTACGTCGTACCGTAACCTAACCTATGTCGTACCGTAACCTAACCTATGTCGTACCGTAACCTAACCTATGTCGTACCGTAACCTAACCTATGTCGTACCGTAACCTAACCTATGTCGTACCTTAACCTAACCTATGTCGTACCTTAACCTAACCTATGTCGTACCTTAACCTAACCTATGTCGTACCTTAACCTAACCTATGTCGTACCTTAACCTAACCTATGTCGTACCTTAACCTAACCTATGTCGTACCTTAACCTAACCTATGTCGTACCTTAACCTAACCTATGTCGTACCTTAACCTAACCTATGTCGTACCTTAACCTAACCTATGTCGTACCTTAACCTAACCTATGTCGTACCATAACCTAACCTATGTCGTACCTTAACCTAACCTATGTCGTACCTTAACCTAACCTATGTCGTACCTTAACCTAACCTATGTCGTACCTTAACCTAACCTATGTCGTACCTTAACCTAACCTATGTCGTACCTTAACCTAACCTATGTCGTACCTTAACCTAACCTATGTCGTACCTTAACCTAACCTATGTCGTACCTTAACCTAACCTATGTCGTACCTTAACCTAACCTATGTCGTACCTTAACCTAACCTATGTCGTACCTTAACCTAACCTATGTCGTACCTTAACCTAACCTATGTCGTACCTTAACCTAACCTATGTCGTACCTTAACCTAACCTATGTCGTACCTTAACCTAACCTATGTCGTACCTTAACCTAACCTATGTCGTACCTTAACCTAACCTATGTCGTACCTTAACCTAACCTATGTCGTACCTTAACCTAACCTATGTCGTACCTTAACCTAACCTGTATTGCGCCTTAACCTAACCTGTATTGCGCCTTAACCTAACCTGTATTGCGCCTTAACGTAACCTGTATTGCGCCTTAACGTAACCTGTATTGCGCCTTAACGTAACCTGTATTGCGCCTTAACGTAACCTGTATTGCGCCTTAACGTAACCTGTATTGCGCCTTAACGTAACCTGTATTGCGCCTTAACGTAACCTGTATTGCGCCTTAACGTAACCTGTATTGCGCCTTAACGTAACCTGTATTGCGCCTTAACGTAACCTGTATTGCGCCTTAACGTAACCTGTATTGCGCCTTAACGTAACCTGTATTGCGCCTTAACGTAACCTGTATTGCGCCTTAACGTAACCTGTATTGCGCCTTAACGTAACCTGTATTGCGCCTTAACGTAACCTGTATTGCGCCTTAACGTAACCTGTATTGCGCCTTAACGTAACCTGTATTGCGCCTTAACGTAACCTGTATTGCGCCTTAACGTAACCTGTATTGCGCCTTAACGTAACCTGTATTGCGCCTTAACGTAACCTGCATTGCGCCTTAACGTAACCTGCATTGCGCCTTAACGTAACCTGTATTGCGCCTTAACGTAACCTGTATTGCGCCTTAACGTAACCTGTATTGCGCCTTAACGTAACCTGTATTGCGCCTTAACGTAACCTGTATTGCGCCTTAACGTAACCTGTATTGCGCCTTAACGTAACCTGTATTGCGCCTTAACGTAACCTGTATTGCGCCTTAACGTAACCGATATTGCGCCTTAACGTAACCTATATTGCGCCGTAACGTAACCTATATTGCGCCGTAACGTAACCCACATTGCCCCTTAACGTAACCCACATTGCCCCTTAACGTAACCCACATTGCCCCTTAACGTAACCCAACACACGTTGGGCCTTAACCCAACACACGTTGGGCCTTAACCCAACACACGTTGGGCCTTAACCCAACACACGTTGGGCCTTAACCCAACACACGTTGGGCCTTAACCCAACACACGTTGGGCCTTAACCCAACACACGTTGGGCCTTAACCCAACACACGTTGGGCCTTAACCCAACACACGTTGGGCCTTAACCCAACACACGTTGGGCCTTAACCCAACACACGTTGGGCCTTAACCCAACACACGTTGGGCCTTAACCCAACACACGTTGGGCCTTAACCCAACACACGTTGGGCCTTAACCCAACACACGTTGGGCCTTAACCTGCTCTGTAATTGTCATACGACGCGTTAAATTAGTGTAGTGTTGCCTAACTGCAACCCCCGCAATATAGTTTGCTACTCGCACTGCCCGGTCCCCAGTGTATCGCTTCATGTTAAACACCTTGCAGCTATACACTGTAATGTGGATGGCAGCAGGACGTACATGCTCAATGCCCTTTGCAGTTGTTCATTGGCATTTGCAGTTGTTCATTGGCATTCGCATGTGCGAAGCACTTAGCCTACGCTGTGGTACGGCCTGTGTCAACTGTCCGCTGATGTTGTACGTCCAAATCACACACTGTACTGCACATTGGTCCTCATGTACTGAATGATACATCGTGGTACATGTGACCGTACAACGACTGCGCCAACAACGGCGAACCATGCGGTCCAAATGTTGTGCACTCAGCTACGTGTCGTCTCCCTATAAGAGCTGGATTGCAGTGTGGTATGCCCTGGATGGCGATCAGCATGAGCCGTCTGTTGATGTAGTGGCGCGTGTTGTCAGACGTAGTCGTCTCTTCTCACACACCGTGATAGCATGGTGCACTGCGTTCCACATCTGCGACATGCGACAGAGGCCGGTTGACAGTCGTTCGCGCAATGGACATCGCATACGTACGGGGGCCACCTTCCACGTGTTCGCGAAGCGTGCACATGTTGTTGCGTGTATGTGGGCAGACATAGTGTGTCGTGACACCTGACACAGGCATGCAACAATCGTTGAATTTGCAAATGGCGATGGACGCCTACGTTTGCTGGTGACGTTATGCAAATGAACAACTGGTAAACCGTTGTGGTGCGGTTGTTCTCGCTAGAGGTGAATCAGTGATGGCGACGATCGGTTGAGCTACCAACCGGTTGTTCCAGCGATACCCACCATGCCCACGAACGTGAATGGCATCTGGGTGTGAAGCGATACGCGGCGGTGGCTGGGTGGGACCGTCCCCGGCCGGTGAGGGGGGGCCTCCCGGCGTGCTGGCCGCGCGGTGCGTGGGCGCACGCGCTACAGCCGGCTGGTGGGGGCGGCCAGTGGCAGGCGCGCCGGCCGACGGAGGCGGCAGGCGGCGCAGCTGCGCGCCGGCGCACCCTGCACGCGGCGCCGTGCGGCCAAAGTAGGTCCTCGCGGGCCCGGTGCGAAGCGCGGTGGACATCTGCAGTGTGCTGGTCCGATTGAGGACTGTGTGCGCTGAGGATGCGCCGCCGCCCGGCGCTCGGCGCCGCGACGCCGTCTGCTGCTCGGTCGCCTCTGCGGTTCTCGCAGGTGGTTTGTATCGCAGCTGTGCGGACGTGTTGGCGCGTGCGCTGTGCTGGGAGAGTTCGCTTCGGCACCCAAGTGGGGCTTTTGTCCTTCTGTGGCGCTGGCGTTGGAGCTGCCGGTCACCGTAGGTGGCGCGTGTTGTCTCCCGCCGGCAATGCCACGACAGCACGCTCCCGGGCCTCTGTCGGCAGCGGCAAGCTCAGTTGGGAGCACGGGTGGTCGCACCTAAAGCGTCTACTCGCCAAACTCCGGGCGATTGCGCCTCTCTCGAACCCGACCAAGTACTTAGGACGGCGCTGCGCGCCGCCGGGACCTGAGAGGGTTTCGAGGTGTATTGTGCAGGGGAGCTCAGCCTCCTCCTGTTTGCAGAATAATTGAGCGGACGCTTGCGTGTTCGCGCGGGCCCCCGGGACACACTCCCGGGCGGCCGGCTGCTCAGCTCTAGTTGACGCAGCTCCCTGGTTGATCCTGCCAGTAGTCATATGCTTGTCTCAAAGATTAAGCCATGCATGTCTCAGTACAAGCCGCATTAAGGTGAAACCGCGAATGGCTCATTAAATCAGTTATGGTTCCTTAGATCGTACCCACGTTACTTGGATAACTGTGGTAATTCTAGAGCTAATACATGCAAACAGAGTCCCGACCAGAGATGGAAGGGACGCTTTTATTAGATCAAAACCAATCGGTCGGCTCGTCCGGTCCGTTTGCCTTGGTGACTCTGAATAACTTTGGGCTGATCGCACGGTCCTCGTACCGGCGACGCATCTTTCAAATGTCTGCCTTATCAACTGTCGATGGTAGGTTCTGCGCCTACCATGGTTGTAACGGGTAACGGGGAATCAGGGTTCGATTCCGGAGAGGGAGCCTGAGAAACGGCTACCACATCCAAGGAAGGCAGCAGGCGCGCAAATTACCCACTCCCGGCACGGGGAGGTAGTGACGAAAAATAACGATACGGGACTCATCCGAGGCCCCGTAATCGGAATGAGTACACTTTAAATTCTTTAACGAGTATCTATTGGAGGGCAAGTCTGGTGCCAGCAGCCGCGGTAATTCCAGCTCCAATAGCGTATATTAAAGTTGTTGCGGTTAAAAAGCTCGTAGTTGGATTTGTGTCCCACGCTGTTGGTTCACCGCCCGTCGGTGTTTAACTGGCATGTATCGTGGGACGTCCTGCCGGTGGGGCGAGCCGAAGGCGTGCGACGCGCCTCGTGCGTGCTCGTGCGTCCCGAGGCGGACCCCGTTGCAATCCTACCAGGGTGCTCTTGAGTGAGTGTCTCGG
>NW_025725864.1:137500-142500 GCF_021461395.2 Schistocerca americana
GCTCGCCGTGTCACTAATGTACAGAGATACAACAGTTTCGACTGGAACCGGATTAAACGTATACACGGCGCTGATTAGTAATAGATAGAGCCATCAGAATACAGATAATGTATACAACTGTCCGTATACATGCTGAAAGACTCTGCTCACAATCACAACCACACGTCAGCCACACACCCTTATCACGCACTACTCTCTGCCTGTAACACGCACACAGACAATATGTAAGCACCAGCATGGAACAACACCCAGTGCATCCTCTCCGCCACATTAGACAATCCACACTGTCATAACCAGACTGGGAGGTCCACTCAGAAAACAGAATATCCCACCCACCCGACAACCACCATTGCTCAGCCAAGCCACCAACACCCACACATGTCCTACACAGGGGTGCACCCAACATCACAATACTGCCTCCTCTCACAGCACACAAACAATGGCAGGAATGAAAGACACAGGTCTGCCACAAGCATGGAATGAGAGCGCCGCCTGTCATGAGCCAAAGGTGCATCCTGACGTGGCAAATCAGATGATGCCGCAGGCATCCACTTACTATAATCACAATCAACAAACCGGCCGCCCCGCCCCGCCCCCCATTAAACCTTTCCTTACAACAATGTGTACCTTAACCTAACCTATATCGTACCGTAACCTAACCTATATCGTACCGTAACCTAACCTATGTCGTACCGTAACCTAACCTATGTCGTACCGTAACCTAACCTATGTCGTACCGTAACCTAACCTATGTCGTACCGTAACCTAACCTATGTCGTACCGTAACCTAACCTATGTCGTACCGTAACCTAACCTATGTCGTACCGTAACCTAACCTATGTCGTACCGTAACCTAACCTATGTCGTACCGTAACCTAACCTATGTCGTACCTTAACCTAACCTATGTCGTACCTTAACCTAACCTATGTCGTACCTTAACCTAACCTATGTCGTACCTTAACCTAACCTATGTCGTACCTTAACCTAACCTATGTCGTACCTTAACCTAACCTATGTCGTACCTTAACCTAACCTATGTCGTACCTTAACCTAACCTATGTCGTACCTTAACCTAACCTATGTCGTACCTTAACCTAACCTATGTCGTACCTTAACCTAACCTATGTCGTACCTTAACCTAACCTATGTCGTACCTTAACCTAACCTATGTCGTACCTTAACCTAACCTATGTCGTACCTTAACCTAACCTATGTCGTACCTTAACCTAACCTATGTCGTACCTTAACCTAACCTATGTCGTACCTTAACCTAACCTATGTCGTACCTTAACCTAACCTATGTCGTACCTTAACCTAACCTATGTCGTACCTTAACCTAACCTATGTCGTACCTTAACCTAACCTATGTCGTACCTTAACCTAACCTATGTCGTACCTTAACCTAACCTATGTCGTACCTTAACCTAACCTATGTCGTACCTTAACCTAACCTATGTCGTACCTTAACCTAACCTATGTCGTACCTTAACCTAACCTATGTCGTACCTTAACCTAACCTATGTCGTACCTTAACCTAACCTATGTCGTACCTTAACCTAACCTATGTCGTACCTTAACCTAACCTATGTCGTACCTTAACCTAACCTGTATTGCGCCTTAACCTAACCTGTATTGCGCCTTAACGTAACCTGTATTGCGCCTTAACGTAACCTGTATTGCGCCTTAACGTAACCTGTATTGCGCCTTAACGTAACCTGTATTGCGCCTTAACGTAACCTGTATTGCGCCTTAACGTAACCTGTATTGCGCCTTAACGTAACCTGTATTGCGCCTTAACGTAACCTGTATTGCGCCTTAACGTAACCTGTATTGCGCCTTAACGTAACCTGTATTGCGCCTTAACGTAACCTGTATTGCGCCTTAACGTAACCTGTATTGCGCCTTAACGTAACCTGTATTGCGCCTTAACGTAACCTGTATTGCACCTTAACGTAACCTGTATTGCGCCTTAACGTAACCTGTATTGCGCCTTAACGTAACCTGTATTGCGCCTTAACGTAACCTGTATTGCGCCTTAACGTAACCTGTATTGCGCCTTAACGTAACCTGTATTGCGCCTTAACGTAACCTGCATTGCGCCTTAACGTAACCTGCATTGCGCCTTAACGTAACCTGTATTGCGCCTTAACGTAACCTGTATTGCGCCTTAACGTAACCTGTATTGCGCCTTAACGTAACCTGTATTGCGCCTTAACGTAACCTGTATTGCGCCTTAACGTAACCTGTATTGCGCCTTAACGTAACCTGTATTGCGCCTTAACGTAACCTGTATTGCGCCTTAACGTAACCGATATTGCGCCTTAACGTAACCTATATTGCGCCGTAACGTAACCTATATTGCGCCGTAACGTAACCCACATTGCCCCTTAACGTAACCCACATTGCCCCTTAACGTAACCCACATTGCCCCTTAACGTAACCCAACACACGTTGGGCCTTAACCCAACACACGTTGGGCCTTAACCCAACACACGTTGGGCCTTAACCCAACACACGTTGGGCCTTAACCCAACACACGTTGGGCCTTAACCCAACACACGTTGGGCCTTAACCCAACACACGTTGGGCCTTAACCCAACACACGTTGGGCCTTAACCCAACACACGTTGGGCCTTAACCCAACACACGTTGGGCCTTAACCCAACACACGTTGGGCCTTAACCCAACACACGTTGGGCCTTAACCTGCTCTGTAATTGTCATACGACGCGTTAAATTAGTGTAGTGTTGCCTAACTGCAACCCCCGCAATATAGTTTGCTACTCGCACTGCCCGGTCCCCAGTGTATCGCTTCATGTTAAACACCTTGCAGCTATACACTGTAATGTGGATGGCAGCAGGACGTACATGCTCAATGCCCTTTGCAGTTGTTCATTGGCATTTGCAGTTGTTCATTGGCATTCGCATGTGCGAAGCACTTAGCCTACGCTGTGGTACGGCCTGTGTCAACTGTCCGCTGATGTTGTACGTCCAAATCACACACTGTACTGCACATTGGTCCTCATGTACTGAATGATACATCGTGGTACATGTGACCGTACAACGACTGCGCCAACAACGGCGAACCATGCGGTCCAAATGTTGTGCACTCAGCTACGTGTCGTCTCCCTATAAGAGCTGGATTGCAGTGTGGTATGCCCTGGATGGCGATCAGCATGAGCCGTCTGTTGATGTAGTGGCGCGTGTTGTCAGACGTAGTCGTCTCTTCTCACACACCGTGATAGCATGGTGCACTGCGTTCCACATCTGCGACATGCGACAGAGGCCGGTTGACAGTCGTTCGCGCAATGGACATCGCATACGTACGGGGGCCACCTTCCACGTGTTCGCGAAGCGTGCACATGTTGTTGCGTGTATGTGGGCAGACATAGTGTGTCGT
This sequence comes from Schistocerca americana, assembly GCF_021461395.2. Lineage (NCBI taxonomy): Eukaryota > Metazoa > Arthropoda > Insecta > Orthoptera > Acrididae > Schistocerca > Schistocerca americana. Next base: position 140,901 of record NW_025725864.1, read on the forward strand.
GACACCTGACACAGGCATGCAACAATCGTTGAATTTGCAAATGGCGATGGACGCCTACGTTTGCTGGTGACGTTATGCAAATGAACAACTGGTAAACCGTTGTGGTGCGGTTGTTCTCGCTAGAGGTGAATCAGTGATGGCGACGATCGGTTGAGCTACCAACCGGTTGTTCCAGCGATACCCACCATGCCCACGAACGTGAATGGCATCTGGGTGTGAAGCGATACGCGGCGGTGGCTGGGTGGGACCGTCCCCGGCCGGTGAGGGGGGGCCTCCCGGCGTGCTGGCCGCGCGGTGCGTGGGCGCACGCGCTACAGCCGGCTGGTGGGGGCGGCCAGTGGCAGGCGCGCCGGCCGACGGAGGCGGCAGGCGGCGCAGCTGCGCGCCGGCGCACCCTGCACGCGGCGCCGTGCGGCCAAAGTAGGTCCTCGCGGGCCCGGTGCGAAGCGCGGTGGACATCTGCAGTGTGCTGGTCCGATTGAGGACTGTGTGCGCTGAGGATGCGCCGCCGCCCGGCGCTCGGCGCCGCGACGCCGTCTGCTGCTCGGTCGCCTCTGCGGTTCTCGCAGGTGGTTTGTATCGCAGCTGTGCGGACGTGTTGGCGCGTGCGCTGTGCTGGGAGAGTTCGCTTCGGCACCCAAGTGGGGCTTTTGTCCTTCTGTGGCGCTGGCGTTGGAGCTGCCGGTCACCGTAGGTGGCGCGTGTTGTCTCCCGCCGGCAATGCCACGACAGCACGCTCCCGGGCCTCTGTCGGCAGCGGCAAGCTCAGTTGGGAGCACGGGTGGTCGCACCTAAAGCGTCTACTCGCCAAACTCCGGGCGATTGCGCCTCTCTCGAACCCGACCAAGTACTTAGGACGGCGCTGCGCGCCGCCGGGACCTGAGAGGGTTTCGAGGTGTATTGTGCAGGGGAGCTCAGCCTCCTCCTGTTTGCAGAATAATTGAGCGGACGCTTGCGTGTTCGCGCGGGCCCCCGGGACACACTCCCGGGCGGCCGGCTGCTCAGCTCTAGTTGACGCAGCTCCCTGGTTGATCCTGCCAGTAGTCATATGCTTGTCTCAAAGATTAAGCCATGCATGTCTCAGTACAAGCCGCATTAAGGTGAAACTGCGAATGGCTCATTAAATCAGTTATGGTTCCTTAGATCGTACCCACGTTACTTGGATAACTGTGGTAATTCTAGAGCTGATACATGCAAACAGAGTCCCGACCAGAGATGGAAGGGACGCTTTTATTAGATCAAAACCAATCGGTCGGCTCGTCCGGTCCGTTTGCCTTGGTGACTCTGAATAACTTTGGGCTGATCGCACGGTCCTCGTACCGGCGACGCATCTTTCAAATGTCTGCCTTATCAACTGTCGATGGTAGGTTCTGCGCCTACCATGGTTGTAACGGGTAACGGGGAATCAGGGTTCGATTCCGGAGAGGGAGCCTGAGAAACGGCTACCACATCCAAGGAAGGCAGCAGGCGCGCAAATTACCCACTCCCGGCACGGGGAGGTAGTGACGAAAAATAACGATACGGGACTCATCCGAGGCCCCGTAATCGGAATGAGTACACTTTAAATCCTTTAACGAGTATCTATTGGAGGGCAAGTCTG
>NW_025725864.1:150000-157500 GCF_021461395.2 Schistocerca americana
GGTACCGGTGAGCGTTGCACTCGCAGTCGCAAGAACGTACGGCAAGTATATTACCTGGAAGAGTCAATGACAGTCCACGCCCCCCTGCGTGGGAAGAGTCTTTCTAGGCCATGACCCACCGGAAGGGCGCAGCGTCCCCCACCCCAGACATGTGACGTCACACCATCGGTATTGACGACTAGACTGATTCCTTATAATCATTTGCCATACACCGGTGGAAGCTGCCGAGACGAGTAACTACATAGCGGGCTCGCCGTGTCACTAATGTACAGAGATACAACAGTTTCGACTGGAACCGGATTAAACGTATACACGGCGCTGATTAGTAATAGATAGAGCCATCAGAATACAGATAATGTATACAACTGTCCGTATACATGCTGAAAGACTCTGCTCACAATCACAACCACACGTCAGCCACACACCCTTATCACGCACTACTCTCTGCCTGTAACACGCACACAGACAATATGTAAGCACCAGCATGGAACAACACCCAGTGCATCCTCTCCGCCACATTAGACAATCCACACTGTCATAACCAGACTGGGAGGTCCACTCAGAAAACAGAATATCCCACCCACCCGACAACCACCATTGCTCAGCCAAGCCACCAACACCCACACATGTCCTACACAGGGGTGCACCCAACATCACAATACTGCCTCCTCTCACAGCACACAAACAATGGCAGGAATGAAAGACACAGGTCTGCCACAAGCATGGAATGAGAGCGCCGCCTGTCATGAGCCAAAGGTGCATCCTGACGTGGCAAATCAGATGATGCCGCAGGCATCCACTTACTATAATCACAATCAACAAACCGGCCGCCCCGCCCCGCCCCCCATTAAACCTTTCCTTACAACAATGTGTACCTTAACCTAACCTATGTCGTACCGTAACCTAACCTATGTCGTACCGTAACCTAACCTATGTCGTACCGTAACCTAACCTATGTCGTACCGTAACCTAACCTATGTCGTACCGTAACCTAACCTATGTCGTACCGTAACCTAACCTATGTCGTACCGTAACCTAACCTATGTCGTACCGTAACCTAACCTATGTCGTACCGTAACCTAACCTATGTCGTACCGTAACCTAACCTATGTCGTACCTTAACCTAACCTATGTCGTACCTTAACCTAACCTATGTCGTACCTTAACCTAACCTATGTCGTACCTTAACCTAACCTATGTCGTACCTTAACCTAACCTATGTCGTACCTTAACCTAACCTATGTCGTACCTTAACCTAACCTATGTCGTACCTTAACCTAACCTATGTCGTACCTTAACCTAACCTATGTCGTACCTTAACCTAACCTATGTCGTACCTTAACCTAACCTATGTCGTACCTTAACCTAACCTATGTCGTACCTTAACCTAACCTATGTCGTACCTTAACCTAACCTATGTCGTACCTTAACCTAACCTATGTCGTACCTTAACCTAACCTATGTCGTACCTTAACCTAACCTATGTCGTACCTTAACCTAACCTATGTCGTACCTTAACCTAACCTATGTCGTACCTTAACCTAACCTATGTCGTACCTTAACCTAACCTATGTCGTACCTTAACCTAACCTATGTCGTACCTTAACCTAACCTATGTCGTACCTTAACCTAACCTATGTCGTACCTTAACCTAACCTATGTCGTACCTTAACCTAACCTATGTCGTACCTTAACCTAACCTATGTCGTACCTTAACCTAACCTATGTCGTACCTTAACCTAACCTATGTCGTACCTTAACCTAACCTATGTCGTACCTTAACCTAACCTATGTCGTACCTTAACCTAACCTATGTCGTACCTTAACCTAACCTATGTCGTACCTTAACCTAACCTATGTCGTACCTTAACCTAACCTGTATTGCGCCTTAACCTAACCTGTATTGCGCCTTAACCTAACCTGTATTGCGCCTTAACGTAACCTGTATTGCGCCTTAACGTAACCTGTATTGCGCCTTAACGTAACCTGTATTGCGCCTTAACGTAACCTGTATTGCGCCTTAACGTAACCTGTATTGCGCCTTAACGTAACCTGTATTGCGCCTTAACGTAACCTGTATTGCGCCTTAACGTAACCTGTATTGCGCCTTAACGTAACCTGTATTGCGCCTTAACGTAACCTGTATTGCGCCTTAACGTAACCTGTATTGCGCCTTAACGTAACCTGTATTGCGCCTTAACGTAACCTGTATTGCGCCTTAACGTAACCTGTATTGCGCCTTAACGTAACCTGTATTGCGCCTTAACGTAACCTGTATTGCGCCTTAACGTAACCTGTATTGCGCCTTAACGTAACCTGCATTGCGCCTTAACGTAACCTGCATTGCGCCTTAACGTAACCTGTATTGCGCCTTAACGTAACCTGTATTGCGCCTTAACGTAACCTGTATTGCGCCTTAACGTAACCTGTATTGCGCCTTAACGTAACCTGTATTGCGCCTTAACGTAACCTGTATTGCGCCTTAACGTAACCTGTATTGCGCCTTAACGTAACCGATATTGCGCCTTAACGTAACCTATATTGCGCCGTAACGTAACCTATATTGCGCCGTAACGTAACCCACATTGCCCCTTAACGTAACCCACATTGCCCCTTAACGTAACCCACATTGCCCCTTAACGTAACCCAACACACGTTGGGCCTTAACCCAACACACGTTGGGCCTTAACCCAACACACGTTGGGCCTTAACCCAACACACGTTGGGCCTTAACCCAACACACGTTGGGCCTTAACCCAACACACGTTGGGCCTTAACCCAACACACGTTGGGCCTTAACCCAACACACGTTGGGCCTTAACCCAACACACGTTGGGCCTTAACCCAACACACGTTGGGCCTTAACCCAACACACGTTGGGCCTTAACCCAACACACGTTGGGCCTTAACCCAACACACGTTGGGCCTTAACCTGCTCTGTAATTGTCATACGACGCGTTAAATTAGTGTAGTGTTGCCTAACTGCAACCCCCGCAATATAGTTTGCTACTCGCACTGCCCGGTCCCCAGTGTATCGCTTCATGTTAAACACCTTGCAGCTATACACTGTAATGTGGATGGCAGCAGGACGTACATGCTCAATGCCCTTTGCAGTTGTTCATTGGCATTTGCAGTTGTTCATTGGCATTCGCATGTGCGAAGCACTTAGCCTACGCTGTGGTACGGCCTGTGTCAACTGTCCGCTGATGTTGTACGTCCAAATCACACACTGTACTGCACATTGGTCCTCATGTACTGAATGATACATCGTGGTACATGTGACCGTACAACGACTGCGCCAACAACGGCGAACCATGCGGTCCAAATGTTGTGCACTCAGCTACGTGTCGTCTCCCTATAAGAGCTGGATTGCAGTGTGGTATGCCCTGGATGGCGATCAGCATGAGCCGTCTGTTGATGTAGTGGCGCGTGTTGTCAGACGTAGTCGTCTCTTCTCACACACCGTGATAGCATGGTGCACTGCGTTCCACATCTGCGACATGCGACAGAGGCCGGTTGACAGTCGTTCGCGCAATGGACATCGCATACGTACGGGGGCCACCTTCCACGTGTTCGCGAAGCGTGCACATGTTGTTGCGTGTATGTGGGCAGACATAGTGTGTCGTGACACCTGACACAGGCATGCAACAATCGTTGAATTTGCAAATGGCGATGGACGCCTACGTTTGCTGGTGACGTTATGCAAATGAACAACTGGTAAACCGTTGTGGTGCGGTTGTTCTCGCTAGAGGTGAATCAGTGATGGCGACGATCGGTTGAGCTACCAACCGGTTGTTCCAGCGATACCCACCATGCCCACGAACGTGAATGGCATCTGGGTGTGAAGCGATACGCGGCGGTGGCTGGGTGGGACCGTCCCCGGCCGGTGAGGGGGGGCCTCCCGGCGTGCTGGCCGCGCGGTGCGTGGGCGCACGCGCTACAGCCGGCTGGTGGGGGCGGCCAGTGGCAGGCGCGCCGGCCGACGGAGGCGGCAGGCGGCGCAGCTGCGCGCCGGCGCACCCTGCACGCGGCGCCGTGCGGCCAAAGTAGGTCCTCGCGGGCCCGGTGCGAAGCGCGGTGGACATCTGCAGTGTGCTGGTCCGATTGAGGACTGTGTGCGCTGAGGATGCGCCGCCGCCCGGCGCTCGGCGCCGCGACGCCGTCTGCTGCTCGGTCGCCTCTGCGGTTCTCGCAGGTGGTTTGTATCGCAGCTGTGCGGACGTGTTGGCGCGTGCGCTGTGCTGGGAGAGTTCGCTTCGGCACCCAAGTGGGGCTTTTGTCCTTCTGTGGCGCTGGCGTTGGAGCTGCCGGTCACCGTAGGTGGCGCGTGTTGTCTCCCGCCGGCAATGCCACGACAGCACGCTCCCGGGCCTCTGTCGGCAGCGGCAAGCTCAGTTGGGAGCACGGGTGGTCGCACCTAAAGCGTCTACTCGCCAAACTCCGGGCGATTGCGCCTCTCTCGAACCCGACCAAGTACTTAGGACGGCGCTGCGCGCCGCCGGGACCTGAGAGGGTTTCGAGGTGTATTGTGCAGGGGAGCTCAGCCTCCTCCTGTTTGCAGAATAATTGAGCGGACGCTTGCGTGTTCGCGCGGGCCCCCGGGACACACTCCCGGGCGGCCGGCTGCTCAGCTCTAGTTGACGCAGCTCCCTGGTTGATCCTGCCAGTAGTCATATGCTTGTCTCAAAGATTAAGCCATGCATGTCTCAGTACAAGCCGCATTAAGGTGAAACCGCGAATGGCTCATTAAATCAGTTATGGTTCCTTAGATCGTACCCACGTTACTTGGATAACTGTGGTAATTCTAGAGCTAATACATGCAAACAGAGTCCCGACCAGAGATGGAAGGGACGCTTTTATTAGATCAAAACCAATCGGTCGGCTCGTCCGGTCCGTTTGCCTTGGTGACTCTGAATAACTTTGGGCTGATCGCACGGTCCTCGTACCGGCGACGCATCTTTCAAATGTCTGCCTTATCAACTGTCGATGGTAGGTTCTGCGCCTACCATGGTTGTAACGGGTAACGGGGAATCAGGGTTCGATTCCGGAGAGGGAGCCTGAGAAACGGCTACCACATCCAAGGAAGGCAGCAGGCGCGCAAATTACCCACTCCCGGCACGGGGAGGTAGTGACGAAAAATAACGATACGGGACTCATCCGAGGCCCCGTAATCGGAATGAGTACACTTTAAATCCTTTAACGAGTATCTATTGGAGGGCAAGTCTGGTGCCAGCAGCCGCGGTAATTCCAGCTCCAATAGCGTATATTAAAGTTGTTGCGGTTAAAAAGCTCGTAGTTGGATTTGTGTCCCACGCTGTTGGTTCACCGCCCGTCGGTGTTTAACTGGCATGTATCGTGGGACGTCCTGCCGGTGGGGCGAGCCGAAGGCGTGCGACACGCCTCGTGCGTGCTCGTGCGTCCCGAGGCGGACCCCGTTGCAATCCTACCAGGGTGCTCTTGAGTGAGTGTCTCGGTGGGCCGGCACGTTTACTTTGAACAAATTAGAGTGCTTAAAGCAGGCAAGCCCGCCTGAATACTGTGTGCATGGAATAATGGAATAGGACCTCGGTTCTATTTTGTTGGTTTTCGGAACCCGAGGTAATGATTAATAGGGACAGGCGGGGGCATTCGTATTGCGACGTTAGAGGTGAAATTCTTGGATCGTCGCAAGACGAACAGAAGCGAAAGCATTTGCCAAGTATGTTTTCATTAATCAAGAACGAAAGTTAGAGGTTCGAAGGCGATCAGATACCGCCCTAGTTCTAACCATAAACGATGCCAGCCAGCGATCCGCCGCAGTTCCTCCGATGACTCGGCGGGCAGCCTCCGGGAAACCAAAGCTTTTGGGTTCCGGGGGAAGTATGGTTGCAAAGCTGAAACTTAAAGGAATTGACGGAAGGGCACCACCAGGAGTGGAGCCTGCGGCTTAATTTGACTCAACACGGGAAACCTCACCAGGCCCGGACACCGGAAGGATTGACAGATTGATAGCTCTTTCTTGATTCGGTGGGTGGTGGTGCATGGCCGTTCTTAGTTGGTGGAGCGATTTGTCTGGTTAATTCCGATAACGAACGAGACTCTAGCCTGCTAACTAGTCGCGTGACATCCTTCGTGCTGTCAGCGATTACTTTTCTTCTTAGAGGGACAGGCGGCTTCTAGCCGCACGAGATTGAGCAATAACAGGTCTGTGATGCCCTTAGATGTTCTGGGCCGCACGCGCGCTACACTGAAGGAATCAGCGTGTCTTCCTAGGCCGAAAGGTCGGGGTAACCCGCTGAACCTCCTTCGTGCTAGGGATTGGGGCTTGCAATTGTTCCCCATGAACGAGGAATTCCCAGTAAGCGCGAGTCATAAGCTCGCGTTGATTACGTCCCTGCCCTTTGTACACACCGCCCGTCGCTACTACCGATTGAATGATTTAGTGAGGTCTTCGGACTGGTACGCGGCATTGACTCTGTCGTTGCCGATGCTACCGGAAAGATGACCAAACTTGATCATTTAGAGGAAGTAAAAGTCGTAACAAGGTTTCCGTAGGTGAACCTGCGGAAGGATCATTACCGACTAGACTGCATGTCGTTCGATGTGCGTGTCGTGTCGCGCAACACGCTACCTGTACGGCTCGCAGTAGCCGTGCGCCGCGTGCGGAACCACGCGTGCTTCTCAAAACTAACGCCAATGTTGTGTGGTACGAGCGCTGAAGCGCTGGAGCGGCTGGCCTGCGGCACCTGGCGCCTGGCGCCGGTTTTGAATGACTTTCGCCCGACTGCCTGTCCGCTCCGGTGTGGAGCCGTACGACGCCCATCGGCCGTGAGGCCGTTGGACACAGAACGCTTGAACAGGGGCCGCCACACGCCTACGTCCCGCCTATGCAACTGTCTTGAAAGAGACAGTGGAAACTAAGAAAAGATCACCCAGGACGGTGGATCACTCGGCTCGTGGGTCGATGAAGAACGCAGCAAATTGCGCGTCGACATGTGAACTGCAGGACACATGAACATCGACGTTTCGAACGCACATTGCGGTCCATGGATTCCGTTCCCGGGCCACGTCTGGCTGAGGGTCGGCTACGTATACTGAAGCGCGCGGCGTTTGCCCCGCTTCGCAGACCTGGGAGCGTCGCGGCCGCCTGTGGGGCCGGCCGCGCCTCCTGAAACGTGCGATGCGCGCCCGTCGCCTGGCGGTTCGCATACCGGTACTTACTCGGTAGCGTGCACAGCCGGCTGGCGGTGTGGCGTGCGACACCTCGTACAACGACCTCAGAGCAGGCGAGACTACCCGCTGAATTTAAGCATATTACTAAGCGGAGGAAAAGAAACTAACAAGGATTCCCCCAGTAGCGGCGAGCGAACAGGGAAGAGTCCAGCACCGAACCCCGCAGGCTGCCGCCTGTCGTGGCATGTGGTGTTTGGGAGGGTCCACTACCCCGACGCCTCGCGCCGAGCCCAAGTCCAACTTGAATGAGGCCACGGCCCGTAGAGGGTGCCAGGCCCGTAGCGGCCG
>NW_025725864.1:162500-175000 GCF_021461395.2 Schistocerca americana
ACTCGCAACTCCAGCGGATGAACGGCGGACTTTTCCCGCAGTCGCAATGTGCAATCCACCCCTATAACATGCGTTTCATGAAGAGTTATCTCCAATATGCGACATTCCCGCTGTCCCTATACATGAGCTGCGGGCTGTACCAGTTACGAGCTAGAGACGCGACCGCGTTGCTCTCTGTACGAATGCCGATGCTGAGCGGTCAGCTAGGAGGCGCTCCATCCATGTCGGTACCGGTGAGCGTTGCACTCGCAGTCGCAAGAACGTACGGCAAGTATATTACCTGGAAGAGTCAATGACAGTCCACGCCCCCCTGCGTGGGAAGAGTCTTTCTAGGCCATGACCCACCGGAAGGGCGCAGCGTCCCCCACCCCAGACATGTGACGTCACACCATCGGTATTGACGACTAGACTGATTCCTTATAATCATTTGCCATACACCGGTGGAAGCTGCCGAGACGAGTAACTACATAGCGGGCTCGCCGTGTCACTAATGTACAGAGATACAACAGTTTCGACTGGAACCGGATTAAACGTATACACGGCGCTGATTAGTAATAGATAGAGCCATCAGAATACAGATAATGTATACAACTGTCCGTATACATGCTGAAAGACTCTGCTCACAATCACAACCACACGTCAGCCACACACCCTTATCACGCACTACTCTCTGCCTGTAACACGCACACAGACAATATGTAAGCACCAGCATGGAACAACACCCAGTGCATCCTCTCCGCCACATTAGACAATCCACACTGTCATAACCAGACTGGGAGGTCCACTCAGAAAACAGAATATCCCACCCACCCGACAACCACCATTGCTCAGCCAAGCCACCAACACCCACACATGTCCTACACAGGGGTGCACCCAACATCACAATACTGCCTCCTCTCACAGCACACAAACAATGGCAGGAATGAAAGACACAGGTCTGCCACAAGCATGGAATGAGAGCGCCGCCTGTCATGAGCCAAAGGTGCATCCTGACGTGGCAAATCAGATGATGCCGCAGGCATCCACTTACTATAATCACAATCAACAAACCGGCCGCCCCGCCCCGCCCCCCATTAAACCTTTCCTTACAACAATGTGTACCTTAACCTAACCTATATCGTACCGTAACCTAACCTATATCGTACCGTAACCTAACCTATGTCGTACCGTAACCTAACCTATGTCGTACCGTAACCTAACCTATGTCGTACCGTAACCTAACCTATGTCGTACCGTAACCTAACCTATGTCGTACCGTAACCTAACCTATGTCGTACCGTAACCTAACCTATGTCGTACCGTAACCTAACCTATGTCGTACCGTAACCTAACCTATGTCGTACCGTAACCTAACCTATGTCGTACCTTAACCTAACCTATGTCGTACCTTAACCTAACCTATGTCGTACCTTAACCTAACCTATGTCGTACCTTAACCTAACCTATGTCGTACCTTAACCTAACCTATGTCGTACCTTAACCTAACCTATGTCGTACCTTAACCTAACCTATGTCGTACCTTAACCTAACCTATGTCGTACCTTAACCTAACCTATGTCGTACCTTAACCTAACCTATGTCGTACCTTAACCTAACCTATGTCGTACCTTAACCTAACCTATGTCGTACCTTAACCTAACCTATGTCGTACCTTAACCTAACCTATGTCGTACCTTAACCTAACCTATGTCGTACCTTAACCTAACCTATGTCGTACCTTAACCTAACCTATGTCGTACCTTAACCTAACCTATGTCGTACCTTAACCTAACCTATGTCGTACCTTAACCTAACCTATGTCGTACCTTAACCTAACCTATGTCGTACCTTAACCTAACCTATGTCGTACCTTAACCTAACCTATGTCGTACCTTAACCTAACCTATGTCGTACCTTAACCTAACCTATGTCGTACCTTAACCTAACCTATGTCGTACCTTAACCTAACCTATGTCGTACCTTAACCTAACCTATGTCGTACCTTAACCTAACCTATGTCGTACCTTAACCTAACCTATGTCGTACCTTAACCTAACCTATGTCGTACCTTAACCTAACCTATGTCGTACCTTAACCTAACCTATGTCGTACCTTAACCTAACCTGTATTGCGCCTTAACCTAACCTGTATTGCGCCTTAACCTAACCTGTATTGCGCCTTAACGTAACCTGTATTGCGCCTTAACGTAACCTGTATTGCGCCTTAACGTAACCTGTATTGCGCCTTAACGTAACCTGTATTGCGCCTTAACGTAACCTGTATTGCGCCTTAACGTAACCTGTATTGCGCCTTAACGTAACCTGTATTGCGCCTTAACGTAACCTGTATTGCGCCTTAACGTAACCTGTATTGCGCCTTAACGTAACCTGTATTGCGCCTTAACGTAACCTGTATTGCGCCTTAACGTAACCTGTATTGCGCCTTAACGTAACCTGTATTGCGCCTTAACGTAACCTGTATTGCGCCTTAACGTAACCTGTATTGCGCCTTAACGTAACCTGTATTGCGCCTTAACGTAACCTGTATTGCGCCTTAACGTAACCTGTATTGCGCCTTAACGTAACCTGTATTGCGCCTTAACGTAACCTGTATTGCGCCTTAACGTAACCTGCATTGCGCCTTAACGTAACCTGCATTGCGCCTTAACGTAACCTGTATTGCGCCTTAACGTAACCTGTATTGCGCCTTAACGTAACCTGTATTGCGCCTTAACGTAACCTGTATTGCGCCTTAACGTAACCTGTATTGCGCCTTAACGTAACCTGTATTGCGCCTTAACGTAACCTGTATTGCGCCTTAACGTAACCTGTATTGCGCCTTAACGTAACCTGTATTGCGCCTTAACGTAACCGATATTGCGCCTTAACGTAACCTATATTGCGCCGTAACGTAACCTATATTGCGCCGTAACGTAACCCACATTGCCCCTTAACGTAACCCACATTGCCCCTTAACGTAACCCACATTGCCCCTTAACGTAACCCAACACACGTTGGGCCTTAACCCAACACACGTTGGGCCTTAACCCAACACACGTTGGGCCTTAACCCAACACACGTTGGGCCTTAACCCAACACACGTTGGGCCTTAACCCAACACACGTTGGGCCTTAACCCAACACACGTTGGGCCTTAACCCAACACACGTTGGGCCTTAACCCAACACACGTTGGGCCTTAACCCAACACACGTTGGGCCTTAACCCAACACACGTTGGGCCTTAACCCAACACACGTTGGGCCTTAACCTGCTCTGTAATTGTCATACGACGCGTTAAATTAGTGTAGTGTTGCCTAACTGCAACCCCCGCAATATAGTTTGCTACTCGCACTGCCCGGTCCCCAGTGTATCGCTTCATGTTAAACACCTTGCAGCTATACACTGTAATGTGGATGGCAGCAGGACGTACATGCTCAATGCCCTTTGCAGTTGTTCATTGGCATTTGCAGTTGTTCATTGGCATTCGCATGTGCGAAGCACTTAGCCTACGCTGTGGTACGGCCTGTGTCAACTGTCCGCTGATGTTGTACGTCCAAATCACACACTGTACTGCACATTGGTCCTCATGTACTGAATGATACATCGTGGTACATGTGACCGTACAACGACTGCGCCAACAACGGCGAACCATGCGGTCCAAATGTTGTGCACTCAGCTACGTGTCGTCTCCCTATAAGAGCTGGATTGCAGTGTGGTATGCCCTGGATGGCGATCAGCATGAGCCGTCTGTTGATGTAGTGGCGCGTGTTGTCAGACGTAGTCGTCTCTTCTCACACACCGTGATAGCATGGTGCACTGCGTTCCACATCTGCGACATGCGACAGAGGCCGGTTGACAGTCGTTCGCGCAATGGACATCGCATACGTACGGGGGCCACCTTCCACGTGTTCGCGAAGCGTGCACATGTTGTTGCGTGTATGTGGGCAGACATAGTGTGTCGTGACACCTGACACAGGCATGCAACAATCGTTGAATTTGCAAATGGCGATGGACGCCTACGTTTGCTGGTGACGTTATGCAAATGAACAACTGGTAAACCGTTGTGGTGCGGTTGTTCTCGCTAGAGGTGAATCAGTGATGGCGACGATCGGTTGAGCTACCAACCGGTTGTTCCAGCGATACCCACCATGCCCACGAACGTGAATGGCATCTGGGTGTGAAGCGATACGCGGCGGTGGCTGGGTGGGACCGTCCCCGGCCGGTGAGGGGGGGCCTCCCGGCGTGCTGGCCGCGCGGTGCGTGGGCGCACGCGCTACAGCCGGCTGGTGGGGGCGGCCAGTGGCAGGCGCGCCGGCCGACGGAGGCGGCAGGCGGCGCAGCTGCGCGCCGGCGCACCCTGCACGCGGCGCCGTGCGGCCAAAGTAGGTCCTCGCGGGCCCGGTGCGAAGCGCGGTGGACATCTGCAGTGTGCTGGTCCGATTGAGGACTGTGTGCGCTGAGGATGCGCCGCCGCCCGGCGCTCGGCGCCGCGACGCCGTCTGCTGCTCGGTCGCCTCTGCGGTTCTCGCAGGTGGTTTGTATCGCAGCTGTGCGGACGTGTTGGCGCGTGCGCTGTGCTGGGAGAGTTCGCTTCGGCACCCAAGTGGGGCTTTTGTCCTTCTGTGGCGCTGGCGTTGGAGCTGCCGGTCACCGTAGGTGGCGCGTGTTGTCTCCCGCCGGCAATGCCACGACAGCACGCTCCCGGGCCTCTGTCGGCAGCGGCAAGCTCAGTTGGGAGCACGGGTGGTCGCACCTAAAGCGTCTACTCGCCAAACTCCGGGCGATTGCGCCTCTCTCGAACCCGACCAAGTACTTAGGACGGCGCTGCGCGCCGCCGGGACCTGAGAGGGTTTCGAGGTGTATTGTGCAGGGGAGCTCAGCCTCCTCCTGTTTGCAGAATAATTGAGCGGACGCTTGCGTGTTCGCGCGGGCCCCCGGGACACACTCCCGGGCGGCCGGCTGCTCAGCTCTAGTTGACGCAGCTCCCTGGTTGATCCTGCCAGTAGTCATATGCTTGTCTCAAAGATTAAGCCATGCATGTCTCAGTACAAGCCGCATTAAGGTGAAACCGCGAATGGCTCATTAAATCAGTTATGGTTCCTTAGATCGTACCCACGTTACTTGGATAACTGTGGTAATTCTAGAGCTAATACATGCAAACAGAGTCCCGACCAGAGATGGAAGGGACGCTTTTATTAGATCAAAACCAATCGGTCGGCTCGTCCGGTCCGTTTGCCTTGGTGACTCTGAATAACTTTGGGCTGATCGCACGGTCCTCGTACCGGCGACGCATCTTTCAAATGTCTGCCTTATCAACTGTCGATGGTAGGTTCTGCGCCTACCATGGTTGTAACGGGTAACGGGGAATCAGGGTTCGATTCCGGAGAGGGAGCCTGAGAAACGGCTACCACATCCAAGGAAGGCAGCAGGCGCGCAAATTACCCACTCCCGGCACGGGGAGGTAGTGACGAAAAATAACGATACGGGACTCATCCGAGGCCCCGTAATCGGAATGAGTACACTTTAAATCCTTTAACGAGTATCTATTGGAGGGCAAGTCTGGTGCCAGCAGCCGCGGTAATTCCAGCTCCAATAGCGTATATTAAAGTTGTTGCGGTTAAAAAGCTCGTAGTTGGATTTGTGTCCCACGCTGTTGGTTCACCGCCCGTCGGTGTTTAACTGGCATGTATCGTGGGACGTCCTGCCGGTGGGGCGAGCCGAAGGCGTGCGACGCGCCTCGTGCGTGCTCGTGCGTCCCGAGGCGGACCCCGTTGCAATCCTACCAGGGTGCTCTTGAGTGAGTGTCTCGGTGGGCCGGCACGTTTACTTTGAACAAATTAGAGTGCTTAAAGCAGGCAAGCCCGCCTGAATACTGTGTGCATGGAATAATGGAATAGGACCTCGGTTCTATTTTGTTGGTTTTCGGAACCCGAGGTAATGATTAATAGGGACAGGCGGGGGCATTCGTATTGCGACGTTAGAGGTGAAATTCTTGGATCGTCGCAAGACGAACAGAAGCGAAAGCATTTGCCAAGTATGTTTTCATTAATCAAGAACGAAAGTTAGAGGTTCGAAGGCGATCAGATACCGCCCTAGTTCTAACCATAAACGATGCCAGCCAGCGATCCGCCGCAGTTCCTCCGATGACTCGGCGGGCAGCCTCCGGGAAACCAAAGCTTTTGGGTTCCGGGGGAAGTATGGTTGCAAAGCTGAAACTTAAAGGAATTGACGGAAGGGCACCACCAGGAGTGGAGCCTGCGGCTTAATTTGACTCAACACGGGAAACCTCACCAGGCCCGGACACCGGAAGGATTGACAGATTGATAGCTCTTTCTTGATTCGGTGGGTGGTGGTGCATGGCCGTTCTTAGTTGGTGGAGCGATTTGTCTGGTTAATTCCGATAACGAACGAGACTCTAGCCTGCTAACTAGTCGCGTGACATCCTTCGTGCTGTCAGCGATTACTTTTCTTCTTAGAGGGACAGGCGGCTTCTAGCCGCACGAGATTGAGCAATAACAGGTCTGTGATGCCCTTAGATGTTCTGGGCCGCACGCGCGCTACACTGAAGGAATCAGCGTGTCTTCCTAGGCCGAAAGGTCGGGGTAACCCGCTGAACCTCCTTCGTGCTAGGGATTGGGGCTTGCAATTGTTCCCCATGAACGAGGAATTCCCAGTAAGCGCGAGTCATAAGCTCGCGTTGATTACGTCCCTGCCCTTTGTACACACCGCCCGTCGCTACTACCGATTGAATGATTTAGTGAGGTCTTCGGACTGGTACGCGGCATTGACTCTGTCGTTGCCGATGCTACCGGAAAGATGACCAAACTTGATCATTTAGAGGAAGTAAAAGTCGTAACAAGGTTTCCGTAGGTGAACCTGCGGAAGGATCATTACCGACTAGACTGCATGTCGTTCGATGTGCGTGTCGTGTCGCGCAACACGCTACCTGTACGGCTCGCAGTAGCCGTGCGCCGCGTGCGGAACCACGCGTGCTTCTCAAAACTAACGCCAATGTTGTGTGGTACGAGCGCTGAAGCGCTGGAGCGGCTGGCCTGCGGCACCTGGCGCCTGGCGCCGGTTTTGAATGACTTTCGCCCGACTGCCTGTCCGCTCCGGTGTGGAGCCGTACGACGCCCATCGGCCGTGAGGCCGTTGGACACAGAACGCTTGAACAGGGGCCGCCACACGCCTACGTCCCGCCTATGCAACTGTCTTGAAAGAGACAGTGGAAACTAAGAAAAGATCACCCAGGACGGTGGATCACTCGGCTCGTGGGTCGATGAAGAACGCAGCAAATTGCGCGTCGACATGTGAACTGCAGGACACATGAACATCGACGTTTCGAACGCACATTGCGGTCCATGGATTCCGTTCCCGGGCCACGTCTGGCTGAGGGTCGGCTACGTATACTGAAGCGCGCGGCGTTTGCCCCGCTTCGCAGACCTGGGAGCGTCGCGGCCGCCTGTGGGGCCGGCCGCGCCTCCTGAAACGTGCGATGCGCGCCCGTCGCCTGGCGGTTCGCATACCGGTACTTACTCGGTAGCGTGCACAGCCGGCTGGCGGTGTGGCGTGCGACACCTCGTACAACGACCTCAGAGCAGGCGAGACTACCCGCTGAATTTAAGCATATTACTAAGCGGAGGAAAAGAAACTAACAAGGATTCCCCCAGTAGCGGCGAGCGAACAGGGAAGAGTCCAGCACCGAACCCCGCAGGCTGCCGCCTGTCGTGGCATGTGGTGTTTGGGAGGGTCCACTACCCCGACGCCTCGCGCCGAGCCCAAGTCCAACTTGAATGAGGCCACGGCCCGTAGAGGGTGCCAGGCCCGTAGCGGCCGGTGCGAGCGTCGGCGGGACCTCTCCTTCGAGTCGGGTTGCTTGAGAGTGCAGCTCCAAGTGGGTGGTAAACTCCATCTGAGACTAAATATGACCACGAGACCGATAGCGAACAAGTACCGTGAGGGAAAGTTGAAAAGAACTTTGAAGAGAGAGTTCAAAAGTACGTGAAACCGTTCTGGGGTAAACGTGAGAAGTCCGAAAGGTCGAACGGGTGAGATTCACGCCCATCCGGCCACAGGCCTCCGCCCTCGGCAGATGGGGCCGGCCGCCCGCGCGGAGCAATCCGCGGCGGGGTCGTGTCCGGTTGCCTTTCCACTCGCCGCGGGGTGGGGCCGTTCCGGTGTGCGGTGGGCCGCACTTCTCCCCTAGTAGGACGTCGCGACCCGCTGGGTGCCGGCCTACGGCCCGGGTGCGCAGCCTGTCCTTCCGCGGGCCTCGGTTCGCGTCTGTTGGGCAGAGCCCCGGTGTCCTGGCTGGCTGCCCGGCGGTATATCTGGAGGAGTCGATTCGCCCCTTTGGGCGCTCGGGCTCCCGGCAAGCGCGCGCGGTTCTTCCCGGATGACGGACCTACCTGGCCCGGCCCCGGACCCGCGCCGCTGTTGGCTCGGGATGCTCTCGGGCGGAATAATCGCTCCCGTCAGCGGCGCTTCAGCTTTGGACAATTTCACGACCCGTCTTGAAACACGGACCAAGGAGTCTAACATGTGCGCGAGTCATTGGGCTGTACGAAACCTAAAGGCGTAATGAAAGTGAAGGTCTCGCCTTGCGCGGGCCGAGGGAGGATGGGGCTTCCCCGCCCTTCACGGGGCGGCGGCCTCCGCACTCCCGGGGCGTCTCGTCCTCATTGCGAGGTGAGGCGCACCTAGAGCGTACACGTTGGGCCCCGAAGATGGTGAACTATGCCTGGCCAGGACGAAGTCAGGGGAAACCCTGATGGAGGTCCGTAGCGATTCTGACATGCAAATCGATCGTCGGAGCTGGGTATAGGGGCGAAAGACTAATCGAACCATCTAGTAGCTGGTTCCCTCCGAAGTTTCCCTCAGGATAGCTGGTGCTCGTACGAGTCTCATCCGGTAAAGCGAATGATTAGAGGCCTTGGGGCCGAAACGACCTCAACCTATTCTCAAACTTTAAATGGGTGAGATCTCCGGCTTGCTTGATATGCTGAAGCCGCGAGCAAACGACTCGGATCGGAGTGCCAAGTGGGCCACTTTTGGTAAGCAGAACTGGCGCTGTGGGATGAACCAAACGCCGAGTTAAGGCGCCCGAATCGACGCTCATGGGAAACCATGAAAGGCGTTGGTTGCTTAAGACAGCAGGACGGTGGCCATGGAAGTCGGAATCCGCTAAGGAGTGTGTAACAACTCACCTGCCGAAGCAACTAGCCCTGAAAATGGATGGCGCTGAAGCGTCGTGCCTATACTCGGCCGTCAGTCTGGCAGTCATGGCCGGTCCTTGCGGCCGGCCGCGAAGCCCTGACGAGTAGGAGGGTCGCGGCGGTGGGCGCAGAAGGGTCTGGGCGTGAGCCTGCCTGGAGCCGCCGTCGGTGCAGATCTTGGTGGTAGTAGCAAATACTCCAGCGAGGCCCTGGAGGGCTGACGCGGAGAAGGGTTTCGTGTGAACAGCCGTTGCACACGAGTCAGTCGATCCTAAGCCCTAGGAGAAATCCGATGTTGATGGGGGCCGTCATAGCATGATGATCAACTCAGAACTGGCACGGACTGGGGGAATCCGACTGTCTAATTAAAACAAAGCATTGCGATGGCCCTAGCGGGTGTTGACGCAATGTGATTTCTGCCCAGTGCTCTGAATGTCAACGTGAAGAAATTCAAGCAAGCGCGGGTAAACTATGACTCCCAAAGCCCACCTGATGCGTAATATATGGACCCTCTCGATTCACCCCTCAGCATCCTTGTGATGTCGGGTGGATGATGGTTCAATTAGCCTCTCGGTGGGAAATCCTAGCTCTGGCCTTCAAGTGGCGGGAGTCGTGAGGGTGCTGCGAAAGGTTCCGCGTAGGTGTACCTTTCCAGTATCCCGACCGACAGAGCAGGGTGCTTTTCGGGCTTGGGGGTTACCTCCCCCCCTGCCTTTGTTACAGCTGGTGCAACTAATAGAAGCAAACGTGGTACCAGGCCTCCCGCTGGAGCGCCTGTGCCAGCTGATGAGCCAGCCAACCAGCCAACCGGTGCGGGTCGAGCGCTGCTCCCCGCCATCTGCCCTGATTGTATGCGGTCCTTCTCCACCAAGACCGGACTTGGTGTCCATCGGCGTCGCGCCCATCCGACTGCTGTTAATGCTGAGATCAAGACCGAGAGGAAGAAGGCCAGGTGGTCCCAAGAAGAGCTCCTGCGTTTGGCCCATGCAGAAGCGACTCTTGCCACCCAGGGTTGCAGATTTTTAAACCAGGAACTTGCAAAGGCCTTCCCCGAGCGTACGCTGGAATCAATTAAATGTCAGCGTAGAGCGCAGCCCTACAAAGACATGGTGGCGAAGTTTGTCACCGAGCTCGCTGGCAAGGATCGCGGCCTTCAGGGTCCTCCTCCTAGCGAGCCTGCAGTCAGTCATTCTTTGCCACAGTCTCCACCTCGAGGGGAAGATGTTGACTTAGCCATCTGGTCATTTCTAGTAGAACTCCCCCAATCAGACCGCCGATTCCGCTCGCTTGATGATCTCGTGGCTCTGGGTCCCACCACTAGCCGTGAAACAATCCAGGCTATGTTGCTGTCTGTTCTTGATGAAGTAGGCAGCAGGGAGCCAGCCGTCCACCAAGCTGCGAGTGTGCGGACCCAACAGCCCCCAGAGCGGAAGCGTGCACGCAGGAGATGGGAGTATGCGGTGGTCCAGCGTGCTTTCAAGAAGAACGGAGCACGCTGTATCAACGGACTTCTCGATGGCACACTCTTGCATCAGCCACCATCCATCCCAGGGCTGATTGAGTTTTGGACAGACCTCTTCTCTCCACCACGTGTCAGGTCTCGACCTCCGCGTGGGGAGGGTCTGTCCGATGAGCTGCTGCCATTCTCGAAGAGGGTGCCCTTCCGTGACCTCTGGGCTCCCATTTCTGCAGAAGAAGCCACCGCTGCTCTCCCACCTCGCAATTCTGCTGCAGGTCCTGACGGCCTCACGCCGACACAACTGCGTCGCCTTCCCCGGGAGGTTCTCCTCAAGATCCTTAATTTCCTCCTCCTTTCCCGTTCCCTTCCTTCCCGACTCCTTCAGGCCAGAACAACCCTGCTGCCCAAGAAGACCGCCGCAGCATCCCCTGCTGACTTTCGTCCGATCACAGTGTGCTCGGTGCTGACCAGAGCCTTTCACAAGGTCCTGGTTGGCCGCCTGATGCGCTACTGTGTGTTGGACGATCGCCAGCGGGCTTTCATCCCTCAGGATGGGATGCTTCACAACACCTTTCTTCTGGATCTGGCGATGACTCAGGCGTGCCGAGCTGCCGGCTCGCTGTACTTGGCATCTCTGGATGTGTCAAAGGCCTTCGACTCGCTTGCCCATGCTGCCCTTGGCCCGGTGCTAAGGGCCCATGGTTTGCCGGTCGAGTTCGTTGACTACATCCAGGGATGCTATGAGGCGGGATCGACGGTTATCTGCGCGGATGGGAAGTCGTCAGATCTAGTGCGGCCTTCGAGGGGTGTTCGGCAGGGTGACCCGCTGTCTCCTATCCTCTTCAACATGTCCATTGACATTCTCTTGTCTCGTCTGCCTGCTCATATTGGTGCACGCATTCTTGGACGGCGGATAAATGCGGCTGCATTCGCCGATGACCTCCTGCTGTTCGCCGAGACTCGTGATGGATTGCAGGAACTTCTCACCATCGCCACGTCGGCCCTGGGGGATCTCGGGCTCGAGGTCAACCCACGGAAGTGTTTTTCTCTCGCCCTTGTCTCATCAGGCCGGGAGAAGAAAACCAAGGTCGACGAGACTGTCATCTTTCGTGCTGGGGGGAACAACATCCCAGCACTGGCGATGGGAGATACTTTCAAGTATCTAGGCCTGCAATTTTCCACGTGCGGACGCAGTCTTTTCCATCCCCGGCGGGAGGTCGAGAAGCAGATGGACATCATCAAGCGTGCACCACTCAAACCTCAGCAGCGGCTTTTTGCCCTTCGCTCTGTTATCCTCCCGGGTATTTTCCATGGCCTCGCCCTGGGGAGGACTCGTCTTGGGGCCCTCTCTTCCCTTGACGTCTGTGTTCGTGCAGCTGTTCGATCTTGGCTGCACCTGCCAGCAGATACGCCGGTCGGTTACTTCCACGCCCCCATCTCTCATGGGGGCTTGGGGGTGCCTGCAGCCCGCTGGCTGGGCCCTCTTCTTCGTAGGAGAAGATTGGCGAAGATGCAGGGAATGGGTGCGGCAGCGGACGATTCTTCCCAGGACTTAATCCAGCGAGAAATTCACCAACTGGACCACGCCCTGCAATGGCAGGGGGAAGTTATAAAGTCCAGTTACCAGTTGGGCCGGTGTTGGGCCGACCGCCTGCACTCGTCGGTCGACGGCGCTGCGCTACATGAGTCTGCCCGAACACCAGGGCAGCACTGCTGGGTCTCCAATACGCGGCAGTTTGTAACCGGCCGCGACTACATCTCATGCCTGCGAGTCCGGATTAATGCCTTACCTACTCGGGCACGGCTGCTACGTGGGAGGGAAGGTGACACCAGTTGCCGCGCTGGCTG
>NW_025725864.1:180000-187500 GCF_021461395.2 Schistocerca americana
CTATGTCGTACCTTAACCTAACCTATGTCGTACCTTAACCTAACCTATGTCGTACCTTAACCTAACCTATGTCGTACCTTAACCTAACCTATGTCGTACCTTAACCTAACCTATGTCGTACCTTAACCTAACCTATGTCGTACCTTAACCTAACCTGTATTGCGCCTTAACCTAACCTGTATTGCGCCTTAACCTAACCTGTATTGCGCCTTAACGTAACCTGTATTGCGCCTTAACGTAACCTGTATTGCGCCTTAACGTAACCTGTATTGCGCCTTAACGTAACCTGTATTGCGCCTTAACGTAACCTGTATTGCGCCTTAACGTAACCTGTATTGCGCCTTAACGTAACCTGTATTGCGCCTTAACGTAACCTGTATTGCGCCTTAACGTAACCTGTATTGCGCCTTAACGTAACCTGTATTGCGCCTTAACGTAACCTGTATTGCGCCTTAACGTAACCTGTATTGCGCCTTAACGTAACCTGTATTGCGCCTTAACGTAACCTGTATTGCGCCTTAACGTAACCTGTATTGCGCCTTAACGTAACCTGTATTGCGCCTTAACGTAACCTGTATTGCGCCTTAACGTAACCTGCATTGCGCCTTAACGTAACCTGCATTGCGCCTTAACGTAACCTGCATTGCGCCTTAACGTAACCTGTATTGCGCCTTAACGTAACCTGTATTGCGCCTTAACGTAACCTGTATTGCGCCTTAACGTAACCTGTATTGCGCCTTAACGTAACCTGTATTGCGCCTTAACGTAACCTGTATTGCGCCTTAACGTAACCTGTATTGCGCCTTAACGTAACCTGTATTGCGCCTTAACGTAACCGATATTGCGCCTTAACGTAACCTATATTGCGCCGTAACGTAACCTATATTGCGCCGTAACGTAACCCACATTGCCCCTTAACGTAACCCACATTGCCCCTTAACGTAACCCACATTGCCCCTTAACGTAACCCAACACACGTTGGGCCTTAACCCAACACACGTTGGGCCTTAACCCAACACACGTTGGGCCTTAACCCAACACACGTTGGGCCTTAACCCAACACACGTTGGGCCTTGACCCAACACACGTTGGGCCTTAACCCAACACACGTTGGGCCTTAACCCAACACACGTTGGGCCTTAACCCAACACACGTTGGGCCTTAACCCAACACACGTTGGGCCTTAACCCAACACACGTTGGGCCTTAACCTGCTCTGTAATTGTCATACGACGCGTTAAATTAGTGTAGTGTTGCCTAACTGCAACCCCCGCAATATAGTTTGCTACTCGCACTGCCCGGTCCCCAGTGTATCGCTTCATGTTAAACACCTTGCAGCTATACACTGTAATGTGGATGGCAGCAGGACGTACATGCTCAATGCCCTTTGCAGTTGTTCATTGGCATTTGCAGTTGTTCATTGGCATTCGCATGTGCGAAGCACTTAGCCTACGCTGTGGTACGGCCTGTGTCAACTGTCCGCTGATGTTGTACGTCCAAATCACACACTGTACTGCACATTGGTCCTCATGTACTGAATGATACATCGTGGTACATGTGACCGTACAACGACTGCGCCAACAACGGCGAACCATGCGGTCCAAATGTTGTGCACTCAGCTACGTGTCGTCTCCCTATAAGAGCTGGATTGCAGTGTGGTATGCCCTGGATGGCGATCAGCATGAGCCGTCTGTTGATGTAGTGGCGCGTGTTGTCAGACGTAGTCGTCTCTTCTCACACACCGTGATAGCATGGTGCACTGCGTTCCACATCTGCGACATGCGACAGAGGCCGGTTGACAGTCGTTCGCGCAATGGACATCGCATGCATACGTACGGGGGCCACCTTCCACGTGTTCGCGAAGCGTGCACATGTTGTTGCGTGTATGTGGGCCAGACATAGTGTGTCGTGACACCTGACACAGGCATGCAACAATCGTTGAATTTGCAAATGGCGATGGACGCCTACGTTTGCTGGTGACGTTATGCAAATGAACAACTGGTAAACCGTTGTGGTGCGGTTGTTCTCGCTAGAGGTGAATCAGTGATGGCGACGATCGGTTGAGCTACCAACCGGTTGTTCCAGCGATACCCACCATGCCCACGAACGTGAATGGCAATCTGGGGTGTGAAGCGATACGCGGCGGTGGCTGGGTGGGACCGTCCCCGGCCGGTGAGGGGGGGCCTCCCGGCGTGCTGGCCGCGCGGTGCGTGGGCGCACGCGCTACAGCCGGCTGGTGGGGGCGGCCAGTGGCAGGCGCGCCGGCCGACGGAGGCGGCAGGCGGCGCAGCTGCGCGCCGGCGCACCCTGCACGCGGCGCCGTGCGGCCAAAGTAGGTCCTCGCGGGCCCGGTGCGAAGCGCGGTGGACATCTGCAGTGTGCTGGTCCGATTGAGGACTGTGTGCGCTGAGGATGCGCCGCCGCCCGGCGCTCGGCGCCGCGACGCCGTCTGCTGCTCGGTCGCCTCTGCGGTTCTCGCAGGTGGTTTGTATCGCAGCTGTGCGGACGTGTTGGCGCGTGCGCTGTGCTGGGAGAGTTCGCTTCGGCACCCAAGTGGGGCTTTTGTCCTTCTGTGGCGCTGGCGTTGGAGCTGCCGGTCACCGTAGGTGGCGCGTGTTGTCTCCCGCCGGCAATGCCACGACAGCACGCTCCCGGGCCTCTGTCGGCAGCGGCAAGCTCAGTTGGGAGCACGGGTGGTCGCACCTAAAGCGTCCTACTCGCCAAACTCCGGGCGATTGCGCCTCTCTCGAACCCGACCAAGTACTTAGGACGGCGCTGCGCGCCGCCGGGACCTGAGAGGGTTTCGAGGTGTATTGTGCAGGGGAGCTCAGCCTCCTCCTGTTTGCAGAATAATTGAGCGGACGCTTGCGTGTTCGCGCGGGCCCCCGGGACACACTCCCGGGCGGCCGGCTGCTCAGCTCTAGTTGACGCAGCTCCCTGTTGATCCTGCCAGTAGTCATATGCTTGTCTCAAAGATTAAGCCATGCATGTCTCAGTACAAGCCGCATTAAGGTGAAACCGCGAATGGCTCATTAAATCAGTTATGGTTCCTTAGATCGTACCCACGTTACTTGGATAACTGTGGTAATTCTAGAGCTAATACATGCAAACAGAGTCCCGACCAGAGATGGAAGGGACGCTTTTATTAGATCAAAACCAATCGGTCGGCTCGTCCGGTCCGTTTGCCTTGGTGACTCTGAATAACTTTGGGCTGATCGCACGGTCCTCGTACCGGCGACGCATCTTTCAAATGTCTGC
Organism: Schistocerca americana; assembly: GCF_021461395.2. Lineage (NCBI taxonomy): Eukaryota > Metazoa > Arthropoda > Insecta > Orthoptera > Acrididae > Schistocerca > Schistocerca americana. The sequence goes on from NW_025725864.1 coordinate 183,258, forward strand.
CTTATCAACTGTCGATGGTAGGTTCTGCGCCTACCATGGTTGTAACGGGTAACGGGGAATCAGGGTTCGATTCCGGAGAGGGAGCCTGAGAAACGGCTACCACATCCAAGGAAGGCAGCAGGCGCGCAAATTACCCACTCCCGGCACGGGGAGGTAGTGACGAAAAATAACGATACGGGACTCATCCGAGGCCCCGTAATCGGAATGAGTACACTTTAAATCCTTTAACGAGTATCTATTGGAGGGCAAGTCTGGTGCCAGCAGCCGCGGTAATTCCAGCTCCAATAGCGTATATTAAAGTTGTTGCGGTTAAAAAGCTCGTAGTTGGATTTGTGTCCCACGCTGTTGGTTCACCGCCCGTCGGTGTTTAACTGGCATGTATCGTGGGACGTCCTGCCGGTGGGGCGAGCCGAAGGCGTGCGACGCGCCTCGTGCGTGCTCGTGCGTCCCGAGGCGGACCCCGTTGCAATCCTACCAGGGTGCTCTTGAGTGAGTGTCTCGGTGGGCCGGCACGTTTACTTTGAACAAATTAGAGTGCTTAAAGCAGGCAAGCCCGCCTGAATACTGTGTGCATGGAATAATGGAATAGGACCTCGGTTCTATTTTGTTGGTTTTCGGAACCCGAGGTAATGATTAATAGGGACAGGCGGGGGCATTCGTATTGCGACGTTAGAGGTGAAATTCTTGGATCGTCGCAAGACGAACAGAAGCGAAAGCATTTGCCAAGTATGTTTTCATTAATCAAGAACGAAAGTTAGAGGTTCGAAGGCGATCAGATACCGCCCTAGTTCTAACCATAAACGATGCCAGCCAGCGATCCGCCGCAGTTCTCCGATGACTCGGCGGGCAGCCTCCGGGAAACCAAAGCTTTTGGGTTCCGGGGGAAGTATGGTTGCAAAGCTGAAACTTAAAGGAATTGACGAAGGGCACCACCAGGAGTGGAGCCTGCGGCTTAATTTGACTCAACACGGGAAACCTCACCAGGCCGGACACCGGAAGGATTGACAGATTGATAGCTCTTTCTTGATTCGGTGGGTGGTGGTGCATGGCCGTTCTTAGTTGGTGGAGCGATTTGTCTGGTTAATTCGATAACGAACGAGACTCTAGCCTGCTAACTAGTCGCGTGACATCCTTCGTGCTGTCAGCGATTACTTTTCTTCTTAGAGGGACAGGCGGCTTCTAGCCGCACGAGATTGAGCAATAACAGGTCTGTGATGCCCTTAGATGTTCTGGGCCGCACGCGCGCTACACTGAAGGAATCAGCGTGTCTTCCTAGGCCGAAAGGTCGGGGTAACCCGCTGAACCTCCTTCGTGCTAGGATTGGGGCTTGCAATTGTTCCCCATGAACGAGGAATTCCCAGTAAGCGCGAGTCATAAGCTCGCGTTGATTACGTCCCCTGCCCTTTGTACACACCGCCCGTCGCTACTACCGATTGAATGATTTAGTGAGGTCTTCGGACTGGTACGCGGCATTGACTCTGTCGTTGCCGATGCTACCGGAAAGATGACCAAACTTGATCATTTAGAGGAAGTAAAAGTCGTAACAAGGTTTCCGTAGGTGAACCTGCGGAGGATCATTACCGACTAGACTGCATGTCGTTCGATGTGCGTGTCGTGTCGCGCAACACGCTACCTGTACGGCTCGCAGTAGCCGTGCGCCGCGTGCGGAACCACGCGTGCTTCTCAAAACTAACGCCAATGTTGTGTGGTACGAGCGCTGAAGCGCTGGAGCGGCTGGCCTGCGGCACCTGGCGCCTGGCGCCGGTTTTGAATGACTTTCGCCCGACTGCCTGTCCGCTCCGGTGTGGAGCCGTACGACGCCCATCGGCCGTGAGGCCGTTGGACACAGAACGCTTGAACAGGGGCCGCCACACGCCTACGTCCCGCCTATGCAACTGTCTTGAAAGAGACAGTGGAAACTAAGAAAAGATCACCCAGGACGGTGGATCACTCGGCTCGTGGGTCGATGAAGAACGCAGCAAATTGCGCGTCGACATGTGAACTGCAGGACACATGAACATCGACGTTTCGAACGCACATTGCGGTCCATGGATTCCGTTCCCGGGCCACGTCTGGCTGAGGGTCGGCTACGTATACTGAAGCGCGCGGCGTTTGCCCCGCTTCGCAGACCTGGGAGCGTCGCGGCCGCCTGTGGGGCCGGCCGCGCCTCCTGAAACGTGCGATGCGCGCCAGTCGCCTGGCGGTTCGCATACCGGTACTACTCGGTAGCGTGCACAGCCGGCTGGCGGTGTGGCGTGCGACACCTCGTACAACGACCTCAGAGCAGGCGAGACTACCCGCTGAATTTAAGCATATTACTAAGCGGAGGAAAAGAAACTAACAAGGATTCCCCCAGTAGCGGCGAGCGAACAGGGAAGAGTCCAGCACCGAACCCCGCAGGCTGCCGCCTGTCGTGGCATGTGGTGTTTGGGAGGGTCCACTACCCCGACGCCTCGCGCCGAGCCCAAGTCCAACTTGAATGAGGCCACGGCCCGTAGAGGGTGCCAGGCCCGTAGCGGCCGGTGCGAGCGTCGGCGGGACCTCTCCTTCGAGTCGGGTTGCTTGAGAGTGCAGCTCCAAGTGGGTGGTAAACTCCATCTGAGACTAAATATGACCACGAGACCGATAGCGAACAAGTACCGTGAGGGAAAGTTGAAAAGAACTTTGAAGAGAGAGTTCAAAAGTACGTGAAACCGTTCTGGGGTAAACGTGAGAAGTCCGAAAGGTCGAACGGGTGAGATTCACGCCCATCCGGCCACAGGCCTCCGCCCTCGGCAGATGGGGCCGGCCGCCCGCGCGGAGCAATCCGCGGCGGGGTCGTGTCCGGTTGCCTTTCCACTCGCCGCGGGGTGGGGCCGTTCCGGTGTGCGGTGGGCCGCACTTCTCCCCTAGTAGGACGTCGCGACCCGCTGGGTGCCGGCCTACGGCCCGGGTGCGCAGCCTGTCCTTCCGCGGGCCTCGGTTCGCGTCTGTTGGGCAGAGCCCCGGTGTCCTGGCTGGCTGCCCGGCGGTATATCTGGAGGAGTCGATTCGCCCCCTTTGGGCGCTCGGGCACCCGGCAAGCGCGCGCGGTTCTTCCCGGATGACGGACCTACCTGGCCCGGCCCCGGGACCCGCGCCGCTGTTGGCTCGGATGCTCTCGGGCGGAATAATCGCTCCCGTCAGCGGCGCTTCAGCTTTGGACAATTTCACGACCCGTCTTGAAACACGGACCAAGGAGTCTAACATGTGCGCGAGTCATTGGCTGTACGAAACCTAAAGGCGTAATGAAAGTGAAGGTCTCGCCTTGCGCGGGCCGGAGGGAGGATGGGGCTTCCCCGCCCTTCACGGGGCGGCGGCCTCCGCACTCCCGGGGCGTCTCGTCCTCATTGCGAGGTGAGGCGCACCTAGAGCGTACACGTTGGGACCCGAAGATGGTGAACTATGCCTGGCCAGGACGAAGTCAGGGGAAACCCTGATGGAGGTCCGTAGCGATTCTGACGTGCAAATCGATCGTCGGAGCTGGGTATAGGGCGAAAGACTAATCGAACCATCTAGTAGCTGGTTCCCTCCGAAGTTTCCCTCAGGATAGCTGGTGCTCGTACGAGTCTCATCCGGTAAAGCGAATGATTAGAGGCCTTGGGGCCGAAACGACCTCAACCTATTCTCAAACTTTAAATGGGTGAGATCTCCGGCTTGCTTGATATGCTGAAGCCGCGAGCAAACGACTCGGATCGGAGTGCCAAGTGGGCCACTTTGGTAAGCAGAACTGGCGCTGTGGGATGAACCAAACGCCGAGTTAAGGCGCCCGAATCGACGCTCATGGGAAACCATGAAAGGCGTTGGTTGCTTAAGACAGCAGGACGGTGGCCATGGAAGTCGGAATCCGCTAAGGAGTGTGTAACAACTCACCTGCCGAAGCAACTAGCCCTGAAAATGGATGGCGCTGAAGCGTCGTGCCTATACTCGGCCGTCAGTCTGGCAGTCATGGCCGGTCCTTGCGGCCGGCCGCGAAGCCCTGACGAGTAGGAGGGTCGCGGCGGTGGGGCGCAGAAGGGTCTGGGCGTGAGCCTGCCTGGAGCCGCCGTCGGTGCAGATCTTGGTGGTAGTAGCAAATACTCCAGCGAGGCCCTGGAGGGCTGACGCGGAGAAGGGTTTCGTGTGAACAGCCGTTGCACACGAGTCAGTCGATCCTAAGCCCTAGGAGAAATCCGATGTTGATGGGGGCCGTCATAGCATGATGCACTTTGTGCTGGCCCCCGTT
>NW_025725864.1:192500-200000 GCF_021461395.2 Schistocerca americana
CCAACATCACAATACTGCCTCCTCTCACAGCACACAAACAATGGCAGGAATGAAAGACACAGGTCTGCCACAAGCATGGAATGAGAGCGCCGCCTGTCATGAGCCAAAGGTGCATCCTGACGTGGCAAATCAGATGATGCCGCAGGCATCCACTTACTATAATCACAATCAACAAATCCGGCCGCCCCGCCCCCATTAAACCTTTCCTTACAACAATGTGTACCTTAACCTAACCTATATCGTACCGTAACCTAACCTATATCGTACCGTAACCTAACCTATGTCGTACCGTAACCTAACCTATGTCGTACCGTAACCTACCTATGTCGTACCGTAACCTAACCTATGTCGTACCGTAACCTAACCTAGGTCGTTCCGTAACCTAACCTATGTCGTACCGTAACCTAACCTATGTCGTACCGTAACCTAACCTATGTCGTACCGTAACCTAACCTATGTCGTACCGTAACCTAACCTTTGTCGTACCTTAACCTATCCTATGTCGTACCTTAACCTAACCTATGTCGTACCTTAACCTAAACTATGTCGTACCTTAACCTAACCTATGTCGTACCTTAACCTAACCTATGTCGTACCTTAACCTAACCTATGTCGTACCTTAACCTAACCTATGTCGTACCTTAACCTAACCTATGTCGTACCTTAACCTAACCTATGTCGTACCTTAACCTAACCTATGTCGTACCTTAACCTAACCTATGTCGTACCTTAACCTAACCTATGTCGAACCTTACCTAACCTATGTTCGTACCTTAACCTAACCTATGTCGTACCTTAACCTAACCTATGTCGTACCTTAACCTAACCTATGTCGTACCTTAACCTAACCTATGTCGTACCTTAACCTAACCTATGTCGTACCTTAACCTAACCTATGTCGTACCTTATCCTAACCTATGTCGTACCTTAACCTAACTATGTCGTACCTTAACCTAACCTATGTCGTACCTTAACCTAACCTATGTCGTACCTTAACCTACCTATGTCGTACCTTAACCTAACCTATGTCGTACCTTAACCTAACCTATGTCGTACCTTAACCTAACCTATGTCGTACCTTAACCTAACCTATGTCGTACCTTAACCTAACCTGTATTGCGCCTTAACCTAACCTGTATTGCGCCTTAACCTAACCAGTATTGCGCCTTAACGTAACCTGTATTGCGCCTTAACGTAACCTGTATTGCGCCTTAACGTAACCAGTATTGCGCCTTAACGTAACCTGTATTGCGCCTTAACGTAACCTGTATTGCGCCTTAACGTAACCTGTATTGGCGCTTAACGTAACCTGTATTGCGCCTTAACGTAACCTGTATTGCGCCTTAACGTAACCTGTATTGCGCCTTAACGTAACCTGTATTGCGCCTTAACGTAACCTGTATGCGCCTTAACGTAACCTGTATTGCGCCTTAACGTAACCTGTATTGCGCCTTAACGTAACCTGTATTGCGCCTTAACGTAACCTGATTGCGCCTTATCGTAACCTGTATTGCGCCTTAACGTAACCTGTATTGCGCCTTAACGTAACCTGTATTGCGCCTTAACGTAACCTGTATTGCGCCTTAACGTAACCTGCATTGCGCCTTAACGTACCTGCATTGCGCCTTAACGTAACCTGTATTGCGCCTTAACGTAACCTGTATTGCGCCTTAACGTAACCTGTATTGCGCCTTAACGTAACCTGTATTGCGCCTTAACGTAACCTGTATTGCGCCTTAACGTAACCTGTATTGCGCTTAACGTAACCTGTATTGCGCCTTAACGTAACCTGTATTGCGCCTTAACGTAACCTGTATTGCGCCTTAACGTAACCGATATTGCGCCTTAACGTAACCTATATTGCGCCGTAACGTAACCTATATTGCGCCGTAACGTAACCACAATTGCCCCTTAACGTAACCACATTGCCCCTTAACGTAACCCACATTGCCCCTTAACGTAACCCAACACACGTTGGGCCTTAACCCAACACACGTTGGGCCTTAACCCAACACACGTTGGCCTTAACCCAACACACGTTGGGCCTTATACCCAACACACGTTGGGCCTTAACCCAACACACGTTGGGCCTAAACCCAACACACGTTGGGCCTTAACCCAACACACGTTGGGCCTTAACCCAACACACGTGGGCCTTAACCCAACACACGTTGGGCCTTAACCCAACACACGTTGGGCCTTAACCTGCTCTGTAATTGTCATACGACGCGTTAAAGTAGTGTAGTGTTGCCTAACTGCAACCCCCGCAATATAGTTTGCTACTCGCACTGCCCGGTCCCCAGTGTAATCGCTTCATGTTAAACACCTTGCAGCTATACACTGTAATGAGGATGGCAGCAGGACGTACATGCTCAATGCCCTTTGCAGTTGTTCAATGGCATTTGCAGTTGTTCATTGGCATTCGCATGTGCGAAGCACTTAGCCTACGCTGGGTACGGCCTGTGTCAACTGTCCGCTGATGTTGTACGTCCAAATCACACACTGTACTGCACATTGGTCCTCATGTACTGAATGATACATCGTGGTAATGTGACCGTACAACGACCTGCGCCAACAACGGCGACCATGCGGTCCAAATGTGTGTGCACTCAGCTACGTGTCGTCTCCCTATAAGAGCTGGATTGCAGTGTGGTATGCCCTGGATGGCGATCAGCATGAGCCGTCTGTTGATGTAGTGGCGCGTGTTGTCAGACGTAGTCGTCTCTTCTCACACACCGTGATAGCATGGTGCACTGCGTTCCACATCTGCGACATGCGACAGAGGCCGGTTGACAGTCGTTCGCGCAATGGACATCCGCATACGTACGGGGGCCACCTTCCACGTGTTCGCGAAGCGTGCACATGTTGTTGCGTGTATGTGGGCAGACATAGTGTGTCGTGACACCCTGACACAGGCATGCAACAATCGTTGATTTGCAAATGGCGATGGGACGCCTACGTTAGCTGGTGACGTTATGCAAATGAACAACTGGTAAACCGTTGTGGTGCGGTTGTTCTCGCTAGAGGTGAATCAGTGATGGCGACGATCGGTTGAGCTACAACCGGTTGTTCCAGCGATACCCACCATGCCCACGAACGTGAATGGCATCTGGGTGTGAAGCGATACGCGGCGGTGGCTGGGTGGGACCGTCCCCGGCCGGTGAGGGGGGGCCCTCCCGGCGTGCTGGCCGCGCGGTGCGTGGGCGCACGCGCTACAGCCGGCTGGTGGGGGCGGCCAGTGGCAGGCGCGCCGGCCGACGGAGGCGGCAGGCGGCGCAGCTGCGCGCCGGCGCACCCTGCACGCGGCGCCGTGCGGCCAAAGTAGGTCCTCGCGGGCCCGGGTGCGAAGCGCGGTGGACATCTGCAGTGTGCTGGTCCGATTGAGGACTGTGTGCGCTGAGGATGCGCCGCCGCCCGGCGCTCGGCGCCGCGACGCCGTCTGCTGCTCGGTCGCCTCTGCGGTTCTCGCAGGTGGTTTGTATCGCAGCTGTGCGGACGTGTTGGCGCGTGCGCTGTGCTGGGGAGAGTTCGCTTCGGCACCCAAGTGGGGCTTTTTGTCCTTCTGTGGCGCTGGCGTTGGAGCTGCCGGTCACCGTAGGTGGCGCGTGTTGTCTCCCGCCGGCAATGCCACGACAGCACGCTCCCGGGCCTCTGTCGGCAGCGGCAAGCTCATTGGGAGCACGGGTGGGTCGCACCTAAAGCGTCTACTCGCCAAACTCCGGGCGATTGCGCCTCTCTCGAACCCGACCAAGTACTTAGGACGGCGCTGCGCGCCGGCCGGGACCTGAGAGGGTTTCGAGGTGTATTGTGCAGGGGAGCTCAGCATCCTCCTGTTTGCAGAATAATTGAGGGCGACGCTTGCGTGTTCGCGCGGGCCCCCGGGACACACTCCCGGGCGGCCGGCTGCTCAGCTCTAGTTGACGCAGCTCCCTGGTTGATCCTGCCAGTAGTCATATGCTTGTCTCAAAGATTAAGCCATGCATGTCTCAGTACAAGCCGCATTAAGGTGAAACCGCGAATGGCTCATTAAATCAGTTATGGTTCCTTAGATCGTACCCACGTTACTTGGATAACTGTGGTAATTCTAGAGCTAATACATGCAAACAGAGTCCCGACCAGAGATGGAAGGGACGCTTTTATTAGATCAAAACCAATCGGTCGGCTCGTCCTGTCCGTTTGCCTTGGTGACTCTGATTAACTTTGGGCTGATCGCACGGTCCTCGTACCGGCGACGCATCTTTCAAATTGTTCTGCCTTATCAACTGTCGATGGTAGGATTCTGCGCCTACCATGGTTGTAACGGGTAACGGGGAATCAGGGTTCGATTCCGGAGAGGGAGCCTGAGAAACGGCTACCACATCCAAGGAAGGCAGCAGGCGCGCAAATTACCCACTCCCGGCACGGGAGGTAGTGACGAAAAATAACGATACGGGACTCATCCGAGGCCCCGTAATCGGAATGAGTACACTTTAAATCCTTTAACGAGTATCTATTGGAGGGCAAGTCTGGTGCCAGCAGCCGCGGTAATTCCAGCTCCAATAGCGTATATTAAAGTTGTTGCGGTTTAAAAGCTCGTAGTTGGATTTGTGTCCCACGCTGTTGGTTCACCGCCCGTCGGTGTTTAACTGGCATGTATCGTGGGACGTCCTGCCGGTGGGGCGAGCCGAAGGCGTGCGACGCGCCTCGTGCGTGCTCGTGCGTCCCGAGGCGGACCCCGTTGCAATCCTACCAGGTGCTCTTGAGTGAGTGTCTCGGTGGGCCGGCACGTTTACTTTGAACAAATTAGAGTGCTTAAAGCAGGCAAGCCCGCCTGAATACTGTGTGCATGGAATAATGTAATAGGACTCGGTTCTATTTTGTTGGTTTTCGGAACCCGAGGTAATGATTAATAGGGACAGGCGGGGGCATTCGTATTGCGACGTTAGAGGTGAAATTCTTGGATCGTCGCAAGACGAACAGAAGCGAAAGCATTTGCCAAGTATGTTTTCATTAATCAAGAACGAAAGTTAGAGGTTCGAAGGCGATCAGATACCGCCCTAGTTCTAACCATAAACGATGCCAGCCAGCGATCCGCCGCAGTTCCTCCGATGACTCGGCGGGCAGCCTCCGGGAAACCAAAGCTTTTGGGTTCCGGGGGGAAGTATGGTTGCAAAGCTGAAACTTAAAGGAATTGACGGAAGGGCACCACCAGGAGTGGAGCCTGCGGCTTAATTTGACTCAACACGGGAAACCTCACCAGGCCCGGACACCGGAAGGATTGACAGATTGATAGCTCTTCTTGATTCGGTGGGTGGTGGTGCATGGCCGTTCTTAGTTGGTGGAGCGATTTGTCCTGGTTAATTCGATAACGAACGAGACTCTAGCCTGCTAACTAGTCGCGTGACATCCTTCGTGCTGTCAGCGATTACTTTTCTTCTTAGAGGGACAGGCGGCTTCTAGCCGCACGAGATTGAGCAATAACAGGTCTGTGATGCCCTTAGATGTTCTGGGCCGCACGCGCGCTACACTGAAGGAATCAGCGTGTCTTCCTAGGCCGAAAGGTCGGGGTAACCCGCTGAAACCTCCTTCGTGCTAGGGATTGGGGCTTGCAATTGTTCCCCATGAACGAGGAATTCCCAGTAAGCGCGAGTCATAAGCTCGCGTTGATTACGTCCCTGCCCTTTGTACACACCGCCCGTCGCTACTACCGATTGAATGATTTAGTGAGGTCTTCGGACTGGTACGCGGCATTGACTCTGTCGTTGCCGATGCTATCCGGAAAGATGACCAAACTTGATCATTTAGAGGAAGTAAAAGTCGTAACAAGGTTTCCGTAGGTGAACCTGCGGAGGGATCATTACCGACTAGACTGCATGTCGTTCGATGTGCGTGTCGTGTCGCGCAACACGCTACCTGTACGGCTCGCAGTAGCCGTGCGCCGCGTGCGGAACCACGCGTGCTTCTCAAAACTAACGCCAATGTTGTGTGGTACGAGCGCTGAAGCGCTGGAGCGGCTGGCCTGCGGGCACCTGGCGCCTGGCGCCGGTTTTGAATGACTTTCGCCCGACTGCCTGTCCGCTCCGGTGTGGAGCCGTACGACGCCCATCGGCCGTGAGGCCGTTTGACACAGAACGCTTGAACAGGGGCCGCCACACGCCTACGTCCCGCCTATGCAACTGTCTTGAAAGAGACAGTGGAAACTAAGAAAAGATCACCCAGGACGGTGGATCACTCGGCTCGTGGGTCGATGAAGAACGCAGCAAATTGCGCGTCGACATGTGAACTGCAGGACACATGAACATCGACGTTTCGAACGCACATTGCGGTCCATGGATTCCGTTCCCGGGCCACGTCTGGCTGAGGGTCGGCTACGTATACTGAAGCGCGCGGCGTTTGCCCCGCTTCGCAGACCTGGGAGCGTCGCGGCCGCCTTTGGGGCCGGCCGCGCCTCCTGAAACGTGCGATGCGCGCCCGTCGCCTGGCGGTTCGCATACCGGTACTTACTCGGTAGCGTGCACAGCCGGCTGGCGGTGTGGCGTGCGACACCTCGTACAACGACCTCAGAGCAGGCGAGACTACCCGCTGAATTTATGCATATTACTAAGCGGAGGAAAAGAAACTAACAAGGATTCCCCCAGTAGCGGCGAGCGAACAGGGAAGAGTCCAGCACCGAACCCCGCAGGCTGCCGCCTGTCGTGGCATGTGGTGTTTGGGAGGGTCCACTACCCGACGCCTCGCGCCGAGCCCAAGTCCAACTTGAATGAGGCCACGGCCCGTAGAGGGTGCCAGGCCCGTAGCGGCCGGTGCGAGCGTCGGCGGGACCTCTCCTTCGAGTCGGGTTGCTTGAGAGTGCAGCACCAAGTGGGTGGTAAACTCCATCTGAGACTAAATATGACCACGAGACCGATAGCGAACAAGTACCGTGAGGGAAAGTTGAAAAGAACTTTGAAGAGAGAGTTCAAAAGTACGTGAAACCGTTTCTGGGGTAAACGTGAGAAGTCCGAAAGGTCGAACGGGTGAGATTCACGCCCATCCGGCCACAGGCCTCCGCCCTCGGCAGATGGGGCCGGCCGCCCGCGCGGAGCAATCCGCGGCGGGTCGTGTCCGGTTGCCTTTCCACTCGCCGCGGGGTGGGGGCCGTTCCGGTGTGCGGTGGGCCGCACTTCTCCCCTAGTAGGACGTCGCGACCCGCTGGGTGCCGGCCTACGGCCCGGGTGCGCAGCCTGTCCTTCCGCGGGCCTCGGTTCGCGTCTGTTGGGCAGAGCCCCGGTGTCCTGGCTGGCTGCCCGGCGGTATATCTGGAGGAGTCGATTCGCCCCTTTGGGCGCTCTGGCTCCCGGCAAGCGCGCGCGTGTTCTTCCCGGATGACGGACCTACCTGGCCCGGCCCCGGACCCGCGCCGCTGTTGGCTCGGGATGCTCTCGGGCGGAATAATCGCTCCCGTCAGCGGCGCTTCAGCTTTGGACAATTTCACGACCCGTCTTGAAACACGGACCAAGGAGTCTAACATGTGCGCGAGTC
>NW_025725864.1:206421-211421 GCF_021461395.2 Schistocerca americana
GGATGTCACGCGACTAGTTAGCAGGCTAGAGTCTCGTTCGTTATCGGAATTAACCAGACAAATCGCTCCACCAACTAAGAACGGCCATGCACCACCACCCACCGAATCAAGAAAGAGCTATCAATCTGTCAATCCTTCCGGTGTCCGGGCCTGGTGAGGTTTCCCGTGTTGAGTCAAATTAAGCCGCAGGCTCCACTCCTGGTGGTGCCCTTCCGTCAATTCCTTTAAGTTTCAGCTTTGCAACCATACTTCCCCCGGAACCCAAAAGCTTTGGTTTCCCGGAGGCTGCCCGCCGAGTCATCGGAGGAACTGCGGCGGATCGCTGGCTGGCATCGTTTATGGTTAGAACTAGGGCGGTATCTGATCGCCTTCGAACCTCTAACTTTCGTTCTTGATTAATGAAAACATACTTGGCAAATGCTTTCGCTTCTGTTCGTCTTGCGACGATCCAAGAATTTCACCTCTAACGTCGCAATACGAATGCCCCCGCCTGTCCCTATTAATCATTACCTCGGGTTCCGAAAACCAACAAAATAGAACCGAGGTCCTATTCCATTATTCCATGCACACAGTATTCAGGCGGGCTTGCCTGCTTTAAGCACTCTAATTTGTTCAAAGTAAACGTGCCGGCCCACCGAGACACTCACTCAAGAGCACCCTGGTAGGATTGCAACGGGGTCCGCCTCGGGACGCACGAGCACGCACGAGGCGCGTCGCACGCCTTCAGCTCGCCCCACCGGCAGGACGTCCCACGATACATGCCAGTTAAACACCGACGGGCGGTGAACCAACAGCGTGGGACACAAATCCAACTACGAGCTTTTTAACCGCAACAACTTTAATATACGCTATTGGAGCTGGAATTACCGCGGCTGCTGGCACCAGACTTGCCCTCCAATAGATACTCGTTAAAGGATTTAAAGTGTACTCATTCCGATTACGGGGCCTCGGATGAGTCCCGTATCGTTATTTTTCGTCACTACCTCCCCGTGCCGGGAGTGGGTAATTTGCGCGCCTGCTGCCTTCCTTGGATGTGGTAGCCGTTTCTCAGGCTCCCTCTCCGGAATCGAACCCTGATTCCCCGTTACCCGTTACAACCATGGTAGGCGCAGAACCTACCATCGACAGTTGATAAGGCAGACATTTGAAAGATGCGTCGCCGGTACGAGGACCGTGCGATCAGCCCAAAGTTATTCAGAGTCACCAAGGCAAACGGACCGGACGAGCCGACCGATTGGTTTTGATCTAATAAAAGCGTCCCTTCCATCTCTGGTCGGGACTCTGTTTGCATGTATTAGCTCTAGAATTACCACAGTTATCCAAGTAACGTGGGTACGATCTAAGGAACCATAACTGATTTAATGAGCCATTCGCGGTTTCACCTTAATGCGGCTTGTACTGAGACATGCATGGCTTAATCTTTGAGACAAGCATATGACTACTGGCAGGATCAACCAGGAGCTGCGTCAACTAGAGCTGAGCAGCCGGCCGCCCGGGAGTGTGTCCCGGGGGCCCGCGCGAACACGCAAGCGTCCGCTCAATTATTCTGCAAACAGGAGGAGGCTGAGCTCCCCTGCACAATACACCTCGAAACCCTCTCAGGTCCCGGCGGCGCGCAGCGCCGTCCTAAGTACTTGGTCGGGTTCGAGAGAGGCGCAATCGCCCGGAGTTTGGCGAGTAGACGCTTTAGGTGCGACCACCCGTGCTCCCAACTGAGCTTGCCGCTGCCGACAGAGGCCCGGGAGCGTGCTGTCGTGGCATTGCCGGCGGGAGACAACACGCGCCACCTACGGTGGCCGGCAGCTCCAACGCCAGCGCCACAGAAGGACAAAAGCCCCACTTGGGTGCCGAAGCGAACTCTCCCAGCACAGCGCACGCGCCAACACGTCCGCACAGCTGCGATACAAACCACCTGCGAGAACCGCAGAGGCGACCGAGCAGCAGACGGCGTCGCGGCGCCGAGCGCCGGGCGGCGGCGCATCCTCAGCGCACACAGTCCTCAATCGGACCAGCACACTGCAGATGTCCACCGCGCTTCGCACCGGGCCCGCGAGGACCTACTTTGGCCGCACGGCGCCGCGTGCAGGGTGCGCCGGCGCGCAGCTGCGCCGCCTGCCGCCTCCGTCGGCCGGCGCGCCTGCCACTGGCCGCCCCCACCAGCCGGCTGTAGCGCGTGCGCCCACGCACCGCGCGGCCAGCACGCCGGGAGGCCCCCCCTCACCGGCCGGGGACGGTCCCACCAGCCACCGCCGCGTATCGCTTCACACCCACATGCCATTCACGTTCGTGGGCATGGTGGGTATCGCTGAAACAACCGGTTGGTAGCTCAACCGATCGTCGCCATCACTGATTCACCTCTAGCGAGAACAACCGCACCACAACCGTTTACCAGTTGTTCATTTGCGTAACGTCACCAGCAAACGTAGACGTCCATCGCCATTTGCAAATTCAACGATTGTTGCATGCCTGTGTCAGGTGTCACGACACACTATGTCTGCCCACATACACGCAACAACATGTGCACGCTTCGCGAACACGTGGAAGGTGGCCCCCGTACGTATGCGATGTCCATTGCGCGAACGACTGTCAACCGGCCTCTGTCGCATGTCGCAGATGTGGAACGCAGTGCACCATGCTATCACGGTGTGTGAGAAGAGACGACTACGTCTTAATAATAATAATCTATTCAATTCCTTCACATCATACACTCCCACCCCTTCAACCACATCCAACCCTCACAAAAACTTTCTCCCTCCCCTACTATCTATCCCCCCCCCACAAATTCCCTACATTAACTCCTAATAATTCTCCTAACTATTACACTTACCCCCATACCACCTAATAAAACAACCTACCTCATCTTCCCCCATATCCTACCTATAGTGATTTGGACGTACAACATCAGCGGACAGTTGACACACGCCGTACCACAACGTAGGCTGTGCTTCGCCATGCAAATGCCAATGAACAACTGCGAAGGGCATTGAGCATGTACGTCCTGCTGCCATCCGCATTACAGTGTATAGCTGCAAGGTGTTTAACATGAAGCGATACTCTGGGGACCAGGCAGTGCGAGTAGCAAACTATATTGCGGGGGTTGCAGTTAGGCAACACCACACTAATTTAACGCGTCGTATGACAATTACAGAGCAGGTTAAGGCCCAACGTGTGTTGGGTTAAGGCCCAACGTGTGTTGGGTTAAGGCCCAACGTGTGTTGGGTTAAGGCCCAACGTGTGTTGGGTTAAGGCCCAACGTGTGTTGGGTTAAGGCCCAACGTGTGTTGGGTTAAGGCCCAACGTGTGTTGGGTTAAGGCCCAACGTGTGTTGGGTTAAGGCCCAACGTGTGTTGGGTTAAGGCCCAACGTGTGTTGGGTTAAGGCCCAACGTGTGTTGGGTTAAGGCCCAACGTGTGTTGGGTTAAGGCCCAACGTGTGTTGGGTTAAGGCCCAACGTGTGTTGGGTTAAGGCCCAACGTGTGTTGGGTTAAGGCCCAACGTGTGTTGGGTTAAGGCCCAACGTGTGTTGGGTTAAGGCCCAACGTGTGTTGGGTTAAGGCCCAACGTGTGTTGGGTTAAGGCCCAACGTGTGTTGGGTTAAGGCGCAACGTGTGTTGGGTTAAGGCGCAACGTGGGTTACGTTAAGGCGCAACGTGGGTTACGTTAAGGCGCAACGTGGGTTACGTTAAGGCGCAACGTGGGTTACGTTAAGGCGCAACGTGGGTTACGTTAAGGCGCAACGTGGGTTACGTTAAGGCGCAACGTGGGTTACGTTAAGGCCCAATATAGGTTAGGTTAAGGCCCAATATAGGTTAGGTTAAGGCCCAATATAGGTTAGGTTAAGGCCCAATATAGGTTAGGTTAAGGCCCAATATAGGTTAGGTTAAGGTACAATATAGGTTAGGTTAAGGTACAATATAGGTTAGGTTAAGGTACAATATAGGTTAGGTTAAGGTACAATATGGGTTAGGTTAAGGCGCAATATGGGTTAGGTTAAGGCGCAATATGGGTTAGGTTAAGGCGCAATATGGGTTAGGTTAAGGCGCAATATGGGTTAGGTTAAGGCGCAATATGGGTTAGGTTAAGGCGCAATATGGGTTAGGTTAAGGCGCAATATGGGTTAGGTTAAGGCGCAATATGGGTTAGGTTAAGGCGCAATATGGGTTAGGTTAAGGTACAATATAGGTTAGGTTAAGGTACAATATAGGTTAGGTTAAGGTACAATATAGGTTAGGTTAAGGTACAATATGGGTTAGGTTAAGGTACAATATAGGTTAGGTTAAGGCACCATATGGGTTAGGTTAAGGCGCAATATGGGTTAGGGTAAGGCGCAATATGGGTTAGGTTAAGGCGCAATATGGGTTAGGTTAAGGCGCAACGTGGGTTACGTTAAGGCGCAACGTGGGTTACGTTAAGGCGCAACGTGGGTTACGTTAAGGCGCAACGTGGGTTACGTTAAGGCGCAACGTGGGTTACGTTAAGGCGCAACGTGGGTTACGTTAAGGCCCAATATAGGTTAGGTTAAGGCCCAATATAGGTTAGGTTAAGGCCCAATATAGGTTAGGTTAAGGCCCAATATAGGTTAGGTTAAGGCCCAATATAGGTTAGGTTAAGGTACAATATAGGTTAGGTTAAGGTACAATATAGGTTAGGTTAAGGTACAATATGGGTTAGGTTAAGGCGCAATATGGGTTAGGTTAAGGCGCAATATGGGTTAGGTTAAGGCGCAATATGGGTTAGGTTAAGGCGCAACGTGGGTTACGTTAAGGCGCAACGTGGGTTACGTTAAGGCGCAACGTGGGTTACGTTAAGGCGCAACGTGGGTTACGTTAAGGCGCAACGTGGGTTACGTTAAGGCCCAATATAGGTTAGGTTAAGGCCCAATATAGGTTAGGTTAAGGCCCAATATAGGTTAGGTTAAGGCCCAATATAGGTTAGGTTAAGGTACAATATGGGTTAGGTTAAGGTACAATATGGGTTAGGTTAAGGTACAATATAGGTTA
>NW_025725864.1:216421-218921 GCF_021461395.2 Schistocerca americana
TCCATGCCTACACCGTCGCAGGCTGGCCCTATCTTCTTCAGCGCCAGGAGACGGGACCGACGGAGGGTCGGACCCATCCATCGGCAAGATGGAATGCCGAGGCCCCCCTGGGCAACAGGAGCGTGGAAGTATCCCAGGGGGGTGTCCGCCGGAAGGCGGAACCATCTCCTGACGGCGGCCCGGATGGTAACGTCGGCCGACTTCAATGCACCCACCCGGGTGCGGCTGAGGGCCAGCCCGTGGTACAGGCCAGGGAGAAGTACGTTGGTGAGAGCGTGGAGGCGCTGTTGCGGCTTCAGCGGAGCTCGGGAGATGACGTCAAGCTGCTCCACCAGGTGGCTACGTGGATTGAAGACACAGCGACCCGCCGTGGAAAATTGCAGCCCCAGGTACCGGAAGGTTTCACCCACACGCAGGGCAGGCATGGTGGTATTGCCTGCTGTGAAGGTGACATTGCTGTCCACCTTCACCTTCTTCTCGCGCCCTGACGCGACTAAGGCGAGGGTGAAACACTTCCGGGCGTTGATCTGCAGCCCCAGGTGGGCGAGGGCTGCGGTAGCTGCGTCGATGAGGGACTGCAAGCCCCTCGGGGTCGCTGCAAACAGCAAGACGTCATCTGCAAAGGCCGCAGCGTTGACTCTGCGACCGAGGATCCGAGCTCCGATGTGGGAGGGCAGTTGGCCTAAAACGTAGTCCACCGCAAAGTTGAACAGGAGGGGGGAGAGGGGATCGCCCTGGCGAACGCCCCGTGCTGGCTGCACAGACACGCCCACGCCGGCGCCGTCCGCTATCACTGTCGCGCTGCCCTCGTAGCACCGCTCGACATACTCGACAAAGCAATCCGGCAGGCCATGCGCCTTCAGCACGGGGCGAAGGGCAGCATGATCTACCGAATCGAATGCCTTAGATACGTCGATCGATGCCACAAAGACAGAGCGGCAGGAGCGAACTGCGTCGGTGAGAGCAGTGTCCAAGATGAAGGTATTTTCCAACATCCCATCCCGAGGGATGAATGCCCGCTGACGTTCGTCCACAGCACAAGCGCGCATCAGGCGTGACGCGAGAACCTTGTGAAAGGTCCGCGCCAACACCGAGCAGACCGTAATGGGGCGAAAGTCAGCGGGGGATGTTGGTGCAGCCGTTTTCGGGAGAAGGGACGTCCGCGCGCGAAGCAGGCGTTCCGGAAGGGCGCGGGCCAGAAGGAAGAGATTCATCACTTTCACCAGGACTTCGTGCGGCAGACGCCGCAACTCCGCTGGGGTAAGGCCGTCCGGCCCGGCTGCTGATCCCCTGGGCGGCAACGCGGCGGCGACCTCCTCATGTGTGACCGGCCCCCATATGCACTCGAGAGCGACAGGCTCTGAGTGCGGGAGGAGGCGGTCACGAATGAAGCCCGCGGTGGAGATGGGCTTCTTGGTGAAGAGGTCCGCCCAGAAGTCCAGCAGACCAGGGATGGCAGGTGGCGGCTGGAGCAGGGTGCCATCCAAGAGGCCGCGCACGCAACGCGCACGCGACCGTCGGAAGGCATCCTGCGTTCTCGCGTACTCCCAGCGGCGCCGCTTGCGCTTCTGCGTCGGCGGCGCGGCAGGCGGCCGCTTCGATGGTTGGCGCGGCCGCTGTGTCCTGGTGATCGATCTCTCCCCTCTGGACCCGACCGACGCAAGGGCATCCGGGAGCATGCCCAGGATGACATCGGGCGGCGTGCCCCGCCCCAGACCGATGACACGATCCAGGGCAGAGAAACGCTGGGCGGAAGCGGGTAACCCCGCCAGATGCTCCCAGATGGCGGCGTCAGTCGGCCCCTCCGGCGGCGGCCCGGTGGTGTCGGCCGCGAAGTCCTCGGCTGCGTCGACGGGCGGCGCAGCGGCCTCGCCCGCGTCAGGCAGCGGGCTCGCCGCTCCCCGGCGGGACGCCGGCTCTTCCCCCCGACCGATCTCAAGCGCCTCCATGAATTGGCGGACAAGCTGCTTGTGGGCAGCTTGCCGCCGTCGGCACTTGATTGCCTCAAGCGTTCGGTCGGGGAACATCCTGATGAGCTCTTGATTTACAAAGAAGAACCGGGCGTCCCTCTCGAGGAACAGTTCGGCCTCTGCCTTGGCGAGCGACAGGACTTCTTCCTCCGTCCACCTCGCGCGATGCCTCTCCGTGACGATCTCCGCGTTGGCGGCCGCAAGATGTTGGCGGCGGCGATGGACCCCGAGACCGTTCTTGGTTGTAAAGCTGCGGTGGCACTCACTACAGGTATACATAGCTGCAAAAGTTACAAGATTTTCGGCACGGCCGGTTGGCCGGCTAGGTGCTGGGGGAGTTGGGGTGGCACCTTCAGCGGAAGGGCCACCACTTATTCTCTGCTTACTGCCCCCAACTAAAAAAGGGATAGTGCGAGGGGGGGCTGGTGCGGTCTTCCACTCTGCGAAATCAGCGGGCCCACGAGAAGGGGAGAAGACCGCAGGAGAGGAGAGGCTAAGAGGGCTAGGCCCATGTATTGCGCATCACTCTC
>NW_025725864.1:223921-229443 GCF_021461395.2 Schistocerca americana
GGATGAGTCCCGTATCGTTATTTTTCGTCACTACCTCCCCGTGCCGGGAGTGGGTAATTTGCGCGCCTGCTGCCTTCCTTGGATGTGGTAGCCGTTTCTCAGGCTCCCTCTCCGGAATCGAACCCTGATTCCCCGTTACCCGTTACAACCATGGTAGGCGCAGAACCTACCATCGACAGTTGATAAGGCAGACATTTGAAAGATGCGTCGCCGGTACGAGGACCGTGCGATCAGCCCAAAGTTATTCAGAGTCACCAAGGCAAACGGACCGGACGAGCCGACCGATTGGTTTTGATCTAATAAAAGCGTCCCTTCCATCTCTGGTCGGGACTCTGTTTGCATGTATTAGCTCTAGAATTACCACAGTTATCCAAGTAACGTGGGTACGATCTAAGGAACCATAACTGATTTAATGAGCCATTCGCGGTTTCACCTTAATGCGGCTTGTACTGAGACATGCATGGCTTAATCTTTGAGACAAGCATATGACTACTGGCAGGATCAACCAGGGAGCTGCGTCAACTAGAGCTGAGCAGCCGGCCGCCCGGGAGTGTGTCCCGGGGGCCCGCGCGAACACGCAAGCGTCCGCTCAATTATTCTGCAAACAGGAGGAGGCTGAGCTCCCCTGCACAATACACCTCGAAACCCTCTCAGGTCCCGGCGGCGCGCAGCGCCGTCCTAAGTACTTGGTCGGGTTCGAGAGAGGCGCAATCGCCCGGAGTTTGGCGAGTAGACGCTTTAGGTGCGACCACCCGTGCTCCCAACTGAGCTTGCCGCTGCCGACAGAGGCCCGGGAGCGTGCTGTCGTGGCATTGCCGGCGGGAGACAACACGCGCCACCTACGGTGGCCGGCAGCTCCAACGCCAGCGCCACAGAAGGACAAAAGCCCCACTTGGGTGCCGAAGCGAACTCTCCCAGCACAGCGCACGCGCCAACACGTCCGCACAGCTGCGATACAAACCACCTGCGAGAACCGCAGAGGCGACCGAGCAGCAGACGGCGTCGCGGCGCCGAGCGCCGGGCGGCGG
The DNA here is from genome assembly GCF_021461395.2 of Schistocerca americana. Classification (NCBI taxonomy): domain Eukaryota; kingdom Metazoa; phylum Arthropoda; class Insecta; order Orthoptera; family Acrididae; genus Schistocerca; species Schistocerca americana. The sequence continues at coordinate 224,950 of NW_025725864.1, forward strand.
CGCATCCTCAGCGCACACAGTCCTCAATCGGACCAGCACACTGCAGATGTCCACCGCGCTTCGCACCGGGCCCGCGAGGACCTACTTTGGCCGCACGGCGCCGCGTGCAGGGTGCGCCGGCGCGCAGCTGCGCCGCCTGCCGCCTCCGTCGGCCGGCGCGCCTGCCACTGGCCGCCCCCACCAGCCGGCTGTAGCGCGTGCGCCCACGCACCGCGCGGCCAGCACGCCGGGAGGCCCCCCCTCACCGGCCGGGGACGGTCCCACCCAGCCACCGCCGCGTATCGCTTCACACCCACATGCCATTCACGTTCGTGGGCATGGTGGGTATCGCTGAAACAACCGGTTGGTAGCTCAACCGATCGTCGCCATCACTGATTCACCTCTAGCGAGAACAACCGCACCACAACCGTTTACCAGTTGTTCATTTGCGTAACGTCACCAGCAAACGTAGACGTCCATCGCCATTTGCAAATTCAACGATTGTTGCATGCCTGTGTCAGGTGTCACGACACACTATGTCTGCCCACATACACGCAACAACATGTGCACGCTTCGCGAACACGTGGAAGGTGGCCCCCGTACGTATGCGATGTCCATTGCGCGAACGACTGTCAACCGGCCTCTGTCGCATGTCGCAGATGTGGAACGCAGTGCACCATGCTATCACGGTGTGTGAGAAGAGACGACTACGTCTGACAACACGCGCCACTACATCAACAGACGGCTCATGCTGATCGCCATCCACGGCATACCATACTGCAATCCAGCTCTTATAGGGAGACGACACGTAGCTGAGTGCACAATATTTGGACCGTATGGTTCGCCGTTGTTGGCGCAGTCGTGGTACGGTCACACATGTACCACGATGTATCATTCAGTACATGAGGACCAATGTGCAGTACAGTGTGTGATTTGGACGTACAACATCAGCGGACAGTTGACACACGCCGTACCACAACGTAGGCTGTGCTTCGCCATGCAAATGCCAATGAACAACTGCGAAGGGCATTGAGCATGTACGTCCTGCTGCCATCCGCATTACAGTGTATAGCTGCAAGGTGTTTAACATGAAGCGATACTCTGGGGACCAGGCAGTGCGAGTAGCAAACTATATTGCGGGGGTTGCAGTTAGCCAACACCACACTAATTTAACGCGTCGTATGACAATTACAGAGCAGGTTAAGGCCCAACGTGTGTTGGGTTAAGGCCCAACGTGTGTTGGGTTAAGGCCCAACGTGTGTTGGGTTAAGGCCCAACGTGTGTTGGGTTAAGGCCCAACGTGTGTTGGGTTAAGGCCCAACGTGTGTTGGGTTAAGGCCCAACGTGTGTTGGGTTAAGGCCCAACGTGTGTTGGGTTAAGGCCCAACGTGTGTTGGGTTAAGGCCCAACGTGTGTTGGGTTAAGGCCCAACGTGTGTTGGGTTAAGGCCCAACGTGTGTTGGGTTAAGGCCCAACGTGTGTTGGGTTAAGGCCCAACGTGTGTTGGGTTAAGGCCCAACGTGTGTTGGGTTAAGGCCCAACGTGTGTTGGGTTAAGGCCCAACGTGTGTTGGGTTAAGGCCCAACGTGTGTTGGGTTAAGGCCCAACGTGTGTTGGGTTAAGGCCCAACGTGTGTTGGGTTAAGGCCCAACGTGTGTTGGGTTAAGGCCCAACGTGTGTTGGGTTAAGGCCCAACGTGTGTTGGGTTAAGGCGCAACGTGTGTTGGGTTAAGGCGCAACGTGGGTTACGTTAAGGCGCAACGTGGGTTACGTTAAGGCGCAACGTGGGTTACGTTAAGGCGCAACGTGGGTTACGTTAAGGCGCAACGTGGGTTACGTTAAGGCGCAACGTGGGTTACGTTAAGGCGCAACGTGGGTTACGTTAAGGCGCAACGTGGGTTACGTTAAGGCCCAATATAGGTTAGGTTAAGGCCCAATATAGGTTAGGTTAAGGCCCAATATAGGTTAGGTTAAGGCCCAATATAGGTTAGGTTAAGGCCCAATATAGGTTAGGTTAAGGTACAATATAGGTTAGGTTAAGGTACAATATAGGTTAGGTTAAGGTACAATATAGGTTAGGTTAAGGTACAATATGGGTTAGGTTAAGGTACAATATGGGTTAGGTTAAGGCGCAATATGGGTTAGGTTAAGGCGCAATATGGGTTAGGTTAAGGCGCAATATGGGTTAGGTTAAGGCGCAATATGGGTTAGGTTAAGGCGCAATATGGGTTAGGTTAAGGCGCAATATGGGTTAGGTTAAGGCGCAATATGGGTTAGGTTAAGGCGCAATATGGGTTAGGTTAAGGCGCAATATGGGTTAGGTTAAGGTACAATATAGGTTAGGTTAAGGTACAATATAGGTTAGGTTAAGGTACAATATAGGTTAGGTTAAGGTACAATATGGGTTAGGTTAAGGTACAATATAGGTTAGGTTAAGGCACAATATGGGTTAGGTTAAGGCGCAATATGGGTTAGGGTAAGGCGCAATATGGGTTAGGTTAAGGCGCAATATGGGTTAGGTTAAGGCGCAACGTGGGTTACGTTAAGGCGCAACGTGGGTTACGTTAAGGCGCAACGTGGGTTACGTTAAGGCGCAACGTGGGTTACGTTAAGGCGCAACGTGGGTTACGTTAAGGCGCAACGTGGGTTACGTTAAGGCCCAATATAGGTTAGGTTAAGGCCCAATATAGGTTAGGTTAAGGCCCAATATAGGTTAGGTTAAGGCCCAATATAGGTTAGGTTAAGGCCCAATATAGGTTAGGTTAAGGTACAATATAGGTTAGGTTAAGGTACAATATAGGTTAGGTTAAGGTACAATATGGGTTAGGTTAAGGCGCAATATGGGTTAGGTTAAGGCGCAATATGGGTTAGGTTAAGGCGCAATATGGGTTAGGTTAAGGCGCAACGTGGGTTACGTTAAGGCGCAACGTGGGTTACGTTAAGGCGCAACGTGGGTTACGTTAAGGCGCAACGTGGGTTACGTTAAGGCGCAACGTGGGTTACGTTAAGGCCCAATATAGGTTAGGTTAAGGCCCAATATAGGTTAGGTTAAGGCCCAATATAGGTTAGGTTAAGGCCCAATATAGGTTAGGTTAAGGTACAATATGGGTTAGGTTAAGGTACAATATGGGTTAGGTTAAGGTACAATATAGGTTAGGTTAAGGCGCAACGTGGGTTACGTTAAGGCCCAATATAGGTTAGGTTAAGGCCCAATATAGGTTAGGTTAAGGCCCAATATAGGTTAGGTTAAGGCCCAATATAGGTTAGGTTAAGGCCCAATATAGGTTAGGTTAAGGTACAATATAGGTTAGGTTAAGGTACAATATAGGTTAGGTTAAGGTACAATATGGGTTAGGTTAAGGTACAATATGGGTTAGGTTAAGGTACAATATAGGTTAGGTTAAGGCACAATATGGGTTAGGTTAAGGCGCAATATGGGTTAGGTTAAGGCGCAATATGGGTTAGGTTAAGGCGCAATATGGGTTAGGTTAAGGCGCAATATGGGTTAGGTTAAGGCACAATACGGGTTAGGTTAAGGCACAATACGGGTTAGGTTAAGGCACAATACGGGTTAGGTTAAGGCACACATTGTTGTAAGGAAAGGTGTTTTCGGGGGGGGGGGGGGGCTGGTTTGTTGATTGTGATTATCGTAAGTAAATGACTGCGGCATCATCTGATTTGCCACGTCAGGGTGCACCTTTGGCTCATAACAGGCGGCGCTCTGATTCCATGCTTGTGGCAGACCTGTGTCTTTCATTCGTGCCATTGTTTGTGTGGTGTGACAGGAGGCAGTATTGTGATGTTGGGTGCACCCCTGTGTAGGACATGTGTGGGTGTTGGTGGCTTAGCTGAGCAATGGTGGTTGTCGGAAGGGTGGGATATTCTGTTTTCCGAGTGGACCTCCCGGTCTGGTTATGATAGTGTGGATTGTCTAATGTGGCAGAGAGGATGCACTGGGTGTTGTTCCATGCTGGTGCTTAGATATTGTCTGTGTGCCTGTTACAGGCAGAGAGTAGTGCGTGATAAGAGTGTCTGGCTGACGTGTGATTGTGAGCAGAGTCTTTCAGCATGTATACGGACAGTTGTATACATTATCTGTATTCTGATGGCTCTATCTATTACTAATCAGCGCCGTGTATACGTTTAATCCGGTTCCAGTCGAAACTATTGTATCTCTGTACATTAGTGACACGGCGAGCCCGCTATGTAGTTACTCGTCTCGGCAGCTTCCACCGGTGTATGGCAAATGATTATAAGGAATCAGTCTAGTCGTCAATACCGATAGTGTGACGTCACATGTCTGGGGTGGGGGACGCTGCGCCCTTCCGGTGGGTCATGGCCTAGGAAGACTCTTCCCACGCAGGGGGGCTTGGACTGTCATTGACTCTTCCGAGTAATATACTTGCCGTACGTTTTTGCGACTGCGAGTGCAACGCTCACCGGTACCGACATGGATGGAGCGCCTCCTAGCTGCCGCTGAGCATCTGCATTCGTACAGAGAGCAACGCGCTCGCC
>NW_025725864.1:234943-237443 GCF_021461395.2 Schistocerca americana
AGCAAATACTCCAGCGAGGCCCTGGAGGGCTGACGCGGAGAAGGGTTTCGTGTGAACAGCCGTTGCACACGAGTCAGTCGATCCTAAGCCCTAGGAGAAATCCGATGTTGATGGGGGCCGTCATAGCATGATGCACTTTGTGCTGGCCCCGTTGGGCGAAAGGGAATCCGGTTCCTATTCCGGAACCCGGCAGCGGAACCGATACAAGTCGGGCCCCTCTTTTAGAGATGCTCGTCGGGGTAACCCAAAAGGACCCGGAGACGCCGTCGGGAGATCGGGGAAGAGTTTTCTTTTCTGCATGAGCGTTCGAGTTCCCTGGAATCCTCTAGCAGGGAGATAGGGTTTGGAACGCGAAGAGCACCGCAGTTGCGGCGGTGTCCCGATCTTCCCCTCGGACCTTGAAAATCCGGGAGAGGGCCACGTGGAGGTGTCGCGCCGGTTCGTACCCATATCCGCAGCAGGTCTCCAAGGTGAAGAGCCTCTAGTCGATAGAATAATGTAGGTAAGGGAAGTCGGCAAATTGGATCCGTAACTTCGGGATAAGGATTGGCTCTGAGGATCGGGGCGTGTCGGGCTTGGTCGGGAAGTGGGTCAGCGCTAACGTGCCGGGCCTGGGCGAGGTGAGTGCCGTAGGGGTGCCGGTAAGTGCGGGCGTTTAGCGCGGGCGTGGTCTGCTCTCGCCGTTGGTTGGCCTCGTGCTGGCCGGCGGTGCAGGATGCGCGCGCCTGCGCGGCGTTCGCGCCCCGGTGCTTCAACCTGCGTGCAGGATCCGAGCTCGGTCCCGTGCCTTGGCCTCCCACGGATCTTCCTTGCTGCGAGGCCGCGTCCGCCTTAGCGTGCTCCTCCGGGGGCGCGCGGGTGCGCGGATTCTCTTCGGCCGCCATTCAACGATCAACTCAGAACTGGCACGGACTGGGGGAATCCGACTGTCTAATTAAAACAAAGCATTGCGATGGCCCTAGCGGGTGTTGACGCAATGTGATTTCTGCCCAGTGCTCTGAATGTCAACGTGAAGAAATTCAAGCAAGCGCGGGTAAACGGCGGGAGTAACTATGACTCTCTTAAGGTGGCCAAGTGGCGGCGGTGTGGCTGCATCCGGACTTGGCTTTTCGAAGTGCGGTCTTGATGTAGTCGTGCTGCTGCTGCGAGGTGCCTTCCTTGGGTTATGGTTACAGGGAGAGTGATGCGCAATACATGGGCCTAGCCCTCTTAGCCTCTCCTCTCCTGCGGTCTTCTCCCCTTCTCGTGGGCCCGCTGATTTTCGCAGAGTGGAAGACCGCACCAGGGGCTTGGGGGGGTTACCAGCCCCCCCTCGCACTATCCCTTTTTTTAGTTGGGGGCAGTATTCAGAGAAAAAGTGGTGGCCCTTCCGCTGAAGGTGCCACCCCAACTCCCCCAGCACCTAGCCGGCCAACCGGCCGTGCCGAAAATCTTGTAACTTTTGCAGCTGTATACGCCTGTAGTGAGTGCCACCGCAGCTTCACCACCAAGAACGGTCTCGGGGTCCATCGCCGCCGCCAACACCTTGCGGCCGCCAACGCGGAGATCGTCACGGAGAGGCATCGCGCGAGGTGGACGGAGGAAGAAGTCCTGTCGCTCGCCAAGGCGGAGGCCGAACTGTTCCTCGAGAGGGACGCCCGGTTCTTCTTTGTAAATCAAGAGCTCATCAGGATGTTCCCCGACCGAACGCTTGAGGCAATCAAGTGCCGACGGCGGCAAGCTGCCCACAAGCAGCTTGTCCGCCAATTCATGGAGGCGCTTGAGATCGGTCGGGGGGAAGAGCCGGCGTCCCGCCGGGGAGCAGCGAGCCCGCTGCCTGACGCGGGCGAGGCCGCTGCGCCGCCCGTCGACGCAGCCGAGGACTTCGCGGCCGACACCACCGGGCCGCCGCCGGAGGGGCCGACTGACGCCGCCATCTGGGAGCATCTGGCGGGGCTACCGCTTCCGCCCAGCGTTTCTCTGCCCTGGATCGTGTCATAGGTCTGGGGCGGGGCACGCCGCCCGATGTCATCCTGGGCATGCTCCCGGATGCCCTTGCGTCGGTCGGGTCCAGAGGGGAGAGATCGATCACCAGGACACAGCGGCCGCGCCAACCATCGAAGCGGCCGCCTGCCGCGCCGCCGACGCAGAAGCGCAAGCGGCGCCGCTGGGAGTACGCGAGAACGCAGGATGCCTTCCGACGGTCGCGTGCACGTTGCGTGCGCGGCCTCTTGGATGGCACCCTGCTCCAGCCGCCACCTGCCATCCCTGGTCTGCTGGACTTCTGGGCGGACCTCTTCACCAAGAAGCCCATCTCCACCGCGGGCTTCATTCGTGACCGCCTCCTCCCGCACTCGGAGCCTGTCGCTCCCGAGTGCCTATGGGGGCCGGTCACACATGAGGAGGTCGCCGCCGCGTTGCCGCCCAGGGGATCAGCAGCCGGGCCGGACGGCCTTACCCCAGCGGAGTTGCGGCGCCTGCCGCACGAAGTCCTGGTGAAAGTGATGAATCTCTTCCTTCT
>NW_025725864.1:242443-257443 GCF_021461395.2 Schistocerca americana
GACCCACCGGAAGGGCGCAGCGTCCCCCACCCCAGACATGTGACGTCACACCATCGGTATTGACGACTAGACTGATTCCTTATAATCATTTGCCATACACCGGTGGAAGCTGCCGAGACGAGTAACTACATAGCGGGCTCGCCGTGTCACTAATGTACAGAGATACAACAGTTTCGACTGGAACCGGATTAAACGTATACACGGCGCTGATTAGTAATAGATAGAGCCATCAGAATACAGATAATGTATACAACTGTCCGTATACATGCTGAAAGACTCTGCTCACAATCACAACCACACGTCAGCCACACACCCTTATCACGCACTACTCTCTGCCTGTAACACGCACACAGACAATATGTAAGCACCAGCATGGAACAACACCCAGTGCATCCTCTCCGCCACATTAGACAATCCACACTGTCATAACCAGACTGGGAGGTCCACTCAGAAAACAGAATATCCCACCCACCCGACAACCACCATTGCTCAGCCAAGCCACCAACACCCACACATGTCCTACACAGGGGTGCACCCAACATCACAATACTGCCTCCTCTCACAGCACACAAACAATGGCAGGAATGAAAGACACAGGTCTGCCACAAGCATGGAATGAGAGCGCCGCCTGTCATGAGCCAAAGGTGCATCCTGACGTGGCAAATCAGATGATGCCGCAGGCATCCACTTACTATAATCACAATCAACAAACCGGCCGCCCCGCCCCGCCCCCCATTAAACCTTTCCTTACAACAATGTGTACCTTAACCTAACCTATATCGTACCGTAACCTAACCTATATCGTACCGTAACCTAACCTATGTCGTACCGTAACCTAACCTATGTCGTACCGTAACCTAACCTATGTCGTACCGTAACCTAACCTATGTCGTACCGTAACCTAACCTATGTCGTACCGTAACCTAACCTATGTCGTACCGTAACCTAACCTATGTCGTACCGTAACCTAACCTATGTCGTACCGTAACCTAACCTATGTCGTACCTTAACCTAACCTATGTCGTACCTTAACCTAACCTATGTCGTACCTTAACCTAACCTATGTCGTACCTTAACCTAACCTATGTCGTACCTTAACCTAACCTATGTCGTACCTTAACCTAACCTATGTCGTACCTTAACCTAACCTATGTCGTACCTTAACCTAACCTATGTCGTACCTTAACCTAACCTATGTCGTACCTTAACCTAACCTATGTCGTACCTTAACCTAACCTATGTCGTACCTTAACCTAACCTATGTCGTACCTTAACCTAACCTATGTCGTACCTTAACCTAACCTATGTCGTACCTTAACCTAACCTATGTCGTACCTTAACCTAACCTATGTCGTACCTTAACCTAACCTATGTCGTACCTTAACCTAACCTATGTCGTACCTTAACCTAACCTATGTCGTACCTTAACCTAACCTATGTCGTACCTTAACCTAACCTATGTCGTACCTTAACCTAACCTATGTCGTACCTTAACCTAACCTATGTCGTACCTTAACCTAACCTATGTCGTACCTTAACCTAACCTATGTCGTACCTTAACCTAACCTATGTCGTACCTTAACCTAACCTATGTCGTACCTTAACCTAACCTATGTCGTACCTTAACCTAACCTATGTCGTACCTTAACCTAACCTATGTCGTACCTTAACCTAACCTATGTCGTACCTTAACCTAACCTATGTCGTACCTTAACCTAACCTATGTCGTACCTTAACCTAACCTATGTCGTACCTTAACCTAACCTATGTCGTACCTTAACCTAACCTGTATTGCGCCTTAACCTAACCTGTATTGCGCCTTAACCTAACCTGTATTGCGCCTTAACGTAACCTGTATTGCGCCTTAACGTAACCTGTATTGCGCCTTAACGTAACCTGTATTGCGCCTTAACGTAACCTGTATTGCGCCTTAACGTAACCTGTATTGCGCCTTAACGTAACCTGTATTGCGCCTTAACGTAACCTGTATTGCGCCTTAACGTAACCTGTATTGCGCCTTAACGTAACCTGTATTGCGCCTTAACGTAACCTGTATTGCGCCTTAACGTAACCTGTATTGCGCCTTAACGTAACCTGTATTGCGCCTTAACGTAACCTGTATTGCGCCTTAACGTAACCTGTATTGCGCCTTAACGTAACCAGTATTGCGCCTTAACGTAACCTGTATTGCGCCTTAACGTAACCTGTATTGCGCCTTAACGTAACCTGTATTGCGCCTTAACGTAACCTGTATTGCGCCTTAACGTAACCTGTATTGCGCCTTAACGTAACCTGTATTGCGCCTTAACGTAACCTGTATTGCGCCTTAACGTAACCTGCATTGCGCCTTAACGTAACCTGCATTGCGCCTTAACGTAACCTGTATTGCGCCTTAACGTAACCTGTATTGCGCCTTAACGTAACCTGTATTGCGCCTTAACGTAACCTGTATTGCGCCTTAACGTAACCTGTATTGCGCCTTAACGTAACCTGTATTGCGCCTTAACGTAACCTGTATTGCGCCTTAACGTAACCTGTATTGCGCCTTAACGTAACCGATATTGCGCCTTAACGTAACCTATATTGCGCCGTAACGTAACCTATATTGCGCCGTAACGTAACCCACATTGCCCCTTAACGTAACCCACATTGCCCCTTAACGTAACCCACATTGCCCCTTAACGTAACCCAACACACGTTGGGCCTTAACCCAACACACGTTGGGCCTTAACCCAACACACGTTGGGCCTTAACCCAACACACGTTGGGCCTTAACCCAACACACGTTGGGCCTTAACCCAACACACGTTGGGCCTTAACCCAACACACGTTGGGCCTTAACCCAACACACGTTGGGCCTTAACCCAACACACGTTGGGCCTTAACCCAACACACGTTGGGCCTTAACCCAACACACGTTGGGCCTTAACCCAACACACGTTGGGCCTTAACCCAACACACGTTGGGCCTTAACCCAACACACGTTGGGCCTTAACCTGCTCTGTAATTGTCATACGACGCGTTAAATTAGTGTAGTGTTGCCTAACTGCAACCCCCGCAATATAGTTTGCTACTCGCACTGCCCGGTCCCCAGTGTATCGCTTCATGTTAAACACCTTGCAGCTATACACTGTAATGTGGATGGCAGCAGGACGTACATGCTCAATGCCCTTTGCAGTTGTTCATTGGCATTTGCAGTTGTTCATTGGCATTCGCATGTGCGAAGCACTTAGCCTACGCTGTGGTACGGCCTGTGTCAACTGTCCGCTGATGTTGTACGTCCAAATCACACACTGTACTGCACATTGGTCCTCATGTACTGAATGATACATCGTGGTACATGTGACCGTACAACGACTGCGCCAACAACGGCGAACCATGCGGTCCAAATGTTGTGCACTCAGCTACGTGTCGTCTCCCTATAAGAGCTGGATTGCAGTGTGGTATGCCCTGGATGGCGATCAGCATGAGCCGTCTGTTGATGTAGTGGCGCGTGTTGTCAGACGTAGTCGTCTCTTCTCACACACCGTGATAGCATGGTGCACTGCGTTCCACATCTGCGACATGCGACAGAGGCCGGTTGACAGTCGTTCGCGCAATGGACATCGCATACGTACGGGGGCCACCTTCCACGTGTTCGCGAAGCGTGCACATGTTGTTGCGTGTATGTGGGCAGACATAGTGTGTCGTGACACCTGACACAGGCATGCAACAATCGTTGAATTTGCAAATGGCGATGGACGCCTACGTTTGCTGGTGACGTTATGCAAATGAACAACTGGTAAACCGTTGTGGTGCGGTTGTTCTCGCTAGAGGTGAATCAGTGATGGCGACGATCGGTTGAGCTACCAACCGGTTGTTCCAGCGATACCCACCATGCCCACGAACGTGAATGGCATCTGGGTGTGAAGCGATACGCGGCGGTGGCTGGGTGGGACCGTCCCCGGCCGGTGAGGGGGGGCCTCCCGGCGTGCTGGCCGCGCGGTGCGTGGGCGCACGCGCTACAGCCGGCTGGTGGGGGCGGCCAGTGGCAGGCGCGCCGGCCGACGGAGGCGGCAGGCGGCGCAGCTGCGCGCCGGCGCACCCTGCACGCGGCGCCGTGCGGCCAAAGTAGGTCCTCGCGGGCCCGGTGCGAAGCGCGGTGGACATCTGCAGTGTGCTGGTCCGATTGAGGACTGTGTGCGCTGAGGATGCGCCGCCGCCCGGCGCTCGGCGCCGCGACGCCGTCTGCTGCTCGGTCGCCTCTGCGGTTCTCGCAGGTGGTTTGTATCGCAGCTGTGCGGACGTGTTGGCGCGTGCGCTGTGCTGGGAGAGTTCGCTTCGGCACCCAAGTGGGGCTTTTGTCCTTCTGTGGCGCTGGCGTTGGAGCTGCCGGTCACCGTAGGTGGCGCGTGTTGTCTCCCGCCGGCAATGCCACGACAGCACGCTCCCGGGCCTCTGTCGGCAGCGGCAAGCTCAGTTGGGAGCACGGGTGGTCGCACCTAAAGCGTCTACTCGCCAAACTCCGGGCGATTGCGCCTCTCTCGAACCCGACCAAGTACTTAGGACGGCGCTGCGCGCCGCCGGGACCTGAGAGGGTTTCGAGGTGTATTGTGCAGGGGAGCTCAGCCTCCTCCTGTTTGCAGAATAATTGAGCGGACGCTTGCGTGTTCGCGCGGGCCCCCGGGACACACTCCCGGGCGGCCGGCTGCTCAGCTCTAGTTGACGCAGCTCCCTGGTTGATCCTGCCAGTAGTCATATGCTTGTCTCAAAGATTAAGCCATGCATGTCTCAGTACAAGCCGCATTAAGGTGAAACCGCGAATGGCTCATTAAATCAGTTATGGTTCCTTAGATCGTACCCACGTTACTTGGATAACTGTGGTAATTCTAGAGCTAATACATGCAAACAGAGTCCCGACCAGAGATGGAAGGGACGCTTTTATTAGATCAAAACCAATCGGTCGGCTCGTCCGGTCCGTTTGCCTTGGTGACTCTGAATAACTTTGGGCTGATCGCACGGTCCTCGTACCGGCGACGCATCTTTCAAATGTCTGCCTTATCAACTGTCGATGGTAGGTTCTGCGCCTACCATGGTTGTAACGGGTAACGGGGAATCAGGGTTCGATTCCGGAGAGGGAGCCTGAGAAACGGCTACCACATCCAAGGAAGGCAGCAGGCGCGCAAATTACCCACTCCCGGCACGGGGAGGTAGTGACGAAAAATAACGATACGGGACTCATCCGAGGCCCCGTAATCGGAATGAGTACACTTTAAATCCTTTAACGAGTATCTATTGGAGGGCAAGTCTGGTGCCAGCAGCCGCGGTAATTCCAGCTCCAATAGCGTATATTAAAGTTGTTGCGGTTAAAAAGCTCGTAGTTGGATTTGTGTCCCACGCTGTTGGTTCACCGCCCGTCGGTGTTTAACTGGCATGTATCGTGGGACGTCCTGCCGGTGGGGCGAGCCGAAGGCGTGCGACGCGCCTCGTGCGTGCTCGTGCGTCCCGAGGCGGACCCCGTTGCAATCCTACCAGGGTGCTCTTGAGTGAGTGTCTCGGTGGGCCGGCACGTTTACTTTGAACAAATTAGAGTGCTTAAAGCAGGCAAGCCCGCCTGAATACTGTGTGCATGGAATAATGGAATAGGACCTCGGTTCTATTTTGTTGGTTTTCGGAACCCGAGGTAATGATTAATAGGGACAGGCGGGGGCATTCGTATTGCGACGTTAGAGGTGAAATTCTTGGATCGTCGCAAGACGAACAGAAGCGAAAGCATTTGCCAAGTATGTTTTCATTAATCAAGAACGAAAGTTAGAGGTTCGAAGGCGATCAGATACCGCCCTAGTTCTAACCATAAACGATGCCAGCCAGCGATCCGCCGCAGTTCCTCCGATGACTCGGCGGGCAGCCTCCGGGAAACCAAAGCTTTTGGGTTCCGGGGGAAGTATGGTTGCAAAGCTGAAACTTAAAGGAATTGACGGAAGGGCACCACCAGGAGTGGAGCCTGCGGCTTAATTTGACTCAACACGGGAAACCTCACCAGGCCCGGACACCGGAAGGATTGACAGATTGATAGCTCTTTCTTGATTCGGTGGGTGGTGGTGCATGGCCGTTCTTAGTTGGTGGAGCGATTTGTCTGGTTAATTCCGATAACGAACGAGACTCTAGCCTGCTAACTAGTCGCGTGACATCCTTCGTGCTGTCAGCGATTACTTTTCTTCTTAGAGGGACAGGCGGCTTCTAGCCGCACGAGATTGAGCAATAACAGGTCTGTGATGCCCTTAGATGTTCTGGGCCGCACGCGCGCTACACTGAAGGAATCAGCGTGTCTTCCTAGGCCGAAAGGTCGGGGTAACCCGCTGAACCTCCTTCGTGCTAGGGATTGGGGCTTGCAATTGTTCCCCATGAACGAGGAATTCCCAGTAAGCGCGAGTCATAAGCTCGCGTTGATTACGTCCCTGCCCTTTGTACACACCGCCCGTCGCTACTACCGATTGAATGATTTAGTGAGGTCTTCGGACTGGTACGCGGCATTGACTCTGTCGTTGCCGATGCTACCGGAAAGATGACCAAACTTGATCATTTAGAGGAAGTAAAAGTCGTAACAAGGTTTCCGTAGGTGAACCTGCGGAAGGATCATTACCGACTAGACTGCATGTCGTTCGATGTGCGTGTCGTGTCGCGCAACACGCTACCTGTACGGCTCGCAGTAGCCGTGCGCCGCGTGCGGAACCACGCGTGCTTCTCAAAACTAACGCCAATGTTGTGTGGTACGAGCGCTGAAGCGCTGGAGCGGCTGGCCTGCGGCACCTGGCGCCTGGCGCCGGTTTTGAATGACTTTCGCCCGACTGCCTGTCCGCTCCGGTGTGGAGCCGTACGACGCCCATCGGCCGTGAGGCCGTTGGACACAGAACGCTTGAACAGGGGCCGCCACACGCCTACGTCCCGCCTATGCAACTGTCTTGAAAGAGACAGTGGAAACTAAGAAAAGATCACCCAGGACGGTGGATCACTCGGCTCGTGGGTCGATGAAGAACGCAGCAAATTGCGCGTCGACATGTGAACTGCAGGACACATGAACATCGACGTTTCGAACGCACATTGCGGTCCATGGATTCCGTTCCCGGGCCACGTCTGGCTGAGGGTCGGCTACGTATACTGAAGCGCGCGGCGTTTGCCCCGCTTCGCAGACCTGGGAGCGTCGCGGCCGCCTGTGGGGCCGGCCGCGCCTCCTGAAACGTGCGATGCGCGCCCGTCGCCTGGCGGTTCGCATACCGGTACTTACTCGGTAGCGTGCACAGCCGGCTGGCGGTGTGGCGTGCGACACCTCGTACAACGACCTCAGAGCAGGCGAGACTACCCGCTGAATTTAAGCATATTACTAAGCGGAGGAAAAGAAACTAACAAGGATTCCCCCAGTAGCGGCGAGCGAACAGGGAAGAGTCCAGCACCGAACCCCGCAGGCTGCCGCCTGTCGTGGCATGTGGTGTTTGGGAGGGTCCACTACCCCGACGCCTCGCGCCGAGCCCAAGTCCAACTTGAATGAGGCCACGGCCCGTAGAGGGTGCCAGGCCCGTAGCGGCCGGTGCGAGCGTCGGCGGGACCTCTCCTTCGAGTCGGGTTGCTTGAGAGTGCAGCTCCAAGTGGGTGGTAAACTCCATCTGAGACTAAATATGACCACGAGACCGATAGCGAACAAGTACCGTGAGGGAAAGTTGAAAAGAACTTTGAAGAGAGAGTTCAAAAGTACGTGAAACCGTTCTGGGGTAAACGTGAGAAGTCCGAAAGGTCGAACGGGTGAGATTCACGCCCATCCGGCCACAGGCCTCCGCCCTCGGCAGATGGGGCCGGCCGCCCGCGCGGAGCAATCCGCGGCGGGGTCGTGTCCGGTTGCCTTTCCACTCGCCGCGGGGTGGGGCCGTTCCGGTGTGCGGTGGGCCGCACTTCTCCCCTAGTAGGACGTCGCGACCCGCTGGGTGCCGGCCTACGGCCCGGGTGCGCAGCCTGTCCTTCCGCGGGCCTCGGTTCGCGTCTGTTGGGCAGAGCCCCGGTGTCCTGGCTGGCTGCCCGGCGGTATATCTGGAGGAGTCGATTCGCCCCTTTGGGCGCTCGGGCTCCCGGCAAGCGCGCGCGGTTCTTCCCGGATGACGGACCTACCTGGCCCGGCCCCGGACCCGCGCCGCTGTTGGCTCGGGATGCTCTCGGGCGGAATAATCGCTCCCGTCAGCGGCGCTTCAGCTTTGGACAATTTCACGACCCGTCTTGAAACACGGACCAAGGAGTCTAACATGTGCGCGAGTCATTGGGCTGTACGAAACCTAAAGGCGTAATGAAAGTGAAGGTCTCGCCTTGCGCGGGCCGAGGGAGGATGGGGCTTCCCCGCCCTTCACGGGGCGGCGGCCTCCGCACTCCCGGGGCGTCTCGTCCTCATTGCGAGGTGAGGCGCACCTAGAGCGTACACGTTGGGACCCGAAAGATGGTGAACTATGCCTGGCCAGGACGAAGTCAGGGGAAACCCTGATGGAGGTCCGTAGCGATTCTGACGTGCAAATCGATCGTCGGAGCTGGGTATAGGGGCGAAAGACTAATCGAACCATCTAGTAGCTGGTTCCCTCCGAAGTTTCCCTCAGGATAGCTGGTGCTCGTACGAGTCTCATCCGGTAAAGCGAATGATTAGAGGCCTTGGGGCCGAAACGACCTCAACCTATTCTCAAACTTTAAATGGGTGAGATCTCCGGCTTGCTTGATATGCTGAAGCCGCGAGCAAACGACTCGGATCGGAGTGCCAAGTGGGCCACTTTTGGTAAGCAGAACTGGCGCTGTGGGATGAACCAAACGCCGAGTTAAGGCGCCCGAATCGACGCTCATGGGAAACCATGAAAGGCGTTGGTTGCTTAAGACAGCAGGACGGTGGCCATGGAAGTCGGAATCCGCTAAGGAGTGTGTAACAACTCACCTGCCGAAGCAACTAGCCCTGAAAATGGATGGCGCTGAAGCGTCGTGCCTATACTCGGCCGTCAGTCTGGCAGTCATGGCCGGTCCTTGCGGCCGGCCGCGAAGCCCTGACGAGTAGGAGGGTCGCGGCGGTGGGCGCAGAAGGGTCTGGGCGTGAGCCTGCCTGGAGCCGCCGTCGGTGCAGATCTTGGTGGTAGTAGCAAATACTCCAGCGAGGCCCTGGAGGGCTGACGCGGAGAAGGGTTTCGTGTGAACAGCCGTTGCACACGAGTCAGTCGATCCTAAGCCCTAGGAGAAATCCGATGTTGATGGGGGCCGTCATAGCATGATGCACTTTGTGCTGGCCCCCGTTGGGCGAAAGGGAATCCGGTTCCTATTCCGGAACCCGGCAGCGGAACCGATACAAGTCGGGCCCCTCTTTTAGAGATGCTCGTCGGGGTAACCCAAAAGGACCCGGAGACGCCGTCGGGAGATCGGGGAAGAGTTTTCTTTTCTGCATGAGCGTTCGAGTTCCCTGGAATCCTCTAGCAGGGAGATAGGGTTTGGAACGCGAAGAGCACCGCAGTTGCGGCGGTGTCCCGATCTTCCCCTCGGACCTTGAAAATCCGGGAGAGGGCCACGTGGAGGTGTCGCGCCGGTTCGTACCCATATCCGCAGCAGGTCTCCAAGGTGAAGAGCCTCTAGTCGATAGAATAATGTAGGTAAGGGAAGTCGGCAAATTGGATCCGTAACTTCGGGATAAGGATTGGCTCTGAGGATCGGGGCGTGTCGGGCTTGGTCGGGAAGTGGGTCAGCGCTAACGTGCCGGGCCTGGGCGAGGTGAGTGCCGTAGGGGTGCCGGTAAGTGCGGGCGTTTAGCGCGGGCGTGGTCTGCTCTCGCCGTTGGTTGGCCTCGTGCTGGCCGGCGGTGCAGGATGCGCGCGCCTGCGCGGCGTTCGCGCCCCGGTGCTTCAACCTGCGTGCAGGATCCGAGCTCGGTCCCGTGCCTTGGCCTCCCACGGATCTTCCTTGCTGCGAGGCCGCGTCCGCCTTAGCGTGCTCCTCCGGGGGCGCGCGGGTGCGCGGATTCTCTTCGGCCGCCATTCAACGATCAACTCAGAACTGGCACGGACTGGGGGAATCCGACTGTCTAATTAAAACAAAGCATTGCGATGGCCCTAGCGGGTGTTGACGCAATGTGATTTCTGCCCAGTGCTCTGAATGTCAACGTGAAGAAATTCAAGCAAGCGCGGGTAAACGGCGGGAGTAACTATGACTCTCTTAAGGTAGCCAAATGCCTCGTCATCTAATTAGTGACGCGCATGAATGGATTAACGAGATTCCCGCTGTCCCTATCTACTCCGCGTCCTCGTCGCGTGCGGTCGAGCCTCGCGTGCGCTCTCGTTCTTTCGGCGTTTTGGGTGGGAAAAACGTGTGCGAACGAGCTGAAATTTGGCACAGTGCTTCGCGTCGTGACCATACAACGTGTGTAGAATTTTCTTTGCCGTCGCTCTTACCGTTTTTTAGTTGCCGTGACATTTTCGAAATTCGAAATTTCCGTGTTTTTCTGTATATGTATGGAGTTTCTGGTGTTTGTGAAGTGCTTCATCGACGCAGACTACATCGTGCAACGTCGCTGACGCATTACCAGCATCATCCAACAGGTATTTTTATCCGTTTTTCTCCAATTATCGATGTTTTCCTAATCTCGTGATGTACCTAAATTTCGGGGATTTTTCCACCTGAGTGGGACTGAATGGGCGTAATTAACCGTATTTCAGTTGATAATGCACGGTAAAGTGGTCCACTGTTCCCAGGAACTGCTCTTTTGGTGGTCATGAGCTGCCCTTTGTCTTCCGCGCGTTCCGCGTGTGTTTAGAAATCCGTTCCCATCCGTCCAGTGCAAGGGGTTAGCTAGCATCCAAGCACACGGCTGTATTCTTGGAGTCTTTCTCTATCAGATAGTGCCTAAAAAACTGTCTCTTCCTTTGTTAGTTTCAAAGTTACAGGCAATCGTAGCGAAGAATACGTGGTAACCACGTGGCGACCGGAAGTTGCCGATTTTCACCCAAAAACCGGGCGGAGGAAAAAATCCGAGCCCACCGGTTTGTAAACGTCCTCATGCTCCATCAGACGACGTAGGAAAATTAGGGTGTCTCTTTCAAGATTTAACAATTATATCGGTTTTCCCTACGGCCGCGCACACGCGTTGCCGTCCAGCCGCGCGTGCCGCGCTGTGTCTGGTCACTCGTATTAACAGGGCCAGCGCCTTCTCGAGCAAAAACCGAGCATCAGGGCCGTGTACCCAGCTTAATCCCCTCTCAAATGGAGCAGTTTAAGAAGTATTTTCCCTCCATGGATTAAGACATATCCTCTGTATTCTGTCATAGTCCGCAGTCCTTCACGCGGTTAAGAATTTGTTACCCAATACAGGAATAAGTTGAAAGTAAATGCCATGTGCACTGTCTAGAAGTCCATTTATTACCCTCTCGATCCCCAGCGAGAAAAGGCTAGGTCTTTCTCGCACTTGCCGAACAGCAGCCACTTTTGTCCAGTGTGAGCGATAGTACCCGCATGCCTAATCGCGGGTTCACGTAAATTTGCCCCCTGCCGCTGCCAACTCACCAAAAGTATATGTATAAATATTGTTCTAGTACGTAAGATCCTTCTATCATCACATAATGTCTTCTTCGGTGCCAATGGCTTGTAAAGTTAGTAACTGAAATTAAAATAGTGGAGCAGTGCGTACCACTCGGCTGGGAGGCGTGCGCATCCGATTTTTCCTTCCGCTACCCGCTACTATTTAAGAAACAAATTTTCCCGTAGATGATAGGTTGTTACTTCTGTTTTTGGCTGTGTTAGTTTAGGGTTAAGGCCTGTGGAAGTGATGTCGTGTGTACCGTGCAGCTTGCCGGAATGTGGATACAGTAATCGGCAAAATTCATGCCGTTACCAAAGCTACAAAAAACCATTGTGAATATCTTTCTGTAGCCTACTCCCTTCTTAGTTCAAACCAGTGTTGAGTACTTAAAGATGTCTCTTGTGCTGTAGGTTAGGCATTTAGGTTTTAAAAGGAATCTTGTGTGTGCATTTAGGTTCTATAAGGAATCTTGTGCGTGCTGAGTAGCCAGCGTGCGCGTGCATACGAGCAGTGACAGAAAACTGAAAGTTTTCTACCGATACAGTAGCTCTTAAAATTTTATTAGGTAATATATTGATAGTGTAGTCTTCCCCTAGTTCTAATATGATCTTGCTTTCCATCACTTGCTAAATAAGTCTGAGGAACTAAAATGACATAAATTTAAGTCACGAGTGTAGCAAAAAGCAGTGCAAAATGTATTGTTACATCTCGTAATTCTATGATAGATTAGGCCACGTATTTAGCAGATAGCAGATAACCATTGTGAATATCATTCTGTAGCTTACTTCCTTCTCTTTTCAAACCAGTGTTTAGTGTTTAAAGATGTCTCTTGTGCTATAGGTTAGGCATTTAGGTTTTGAAAGGAATCTTGTGTGTGCTGAGTAGCCAGCATACGAGCACTAAACTGCAAGCTTTCTACCGATACAGTAGATCTTAAAATCTTATTAGGTAATATATTGATAGTGTAGTCTTCCCCTAGTTATAATATGATCTTGCTTTCCATCACTTGCTAAATAGTCTGAGAAAGGCAACACATTTAGTAGATAGGATAGTGTGTTGGGCGGTGAGAATCGACTTGTCTATGAGCCATTAACGCCCTATAGCGATATCACGGCCTAAAGGACTGAGTGTACCAGAGTAACTGCCCCAAAATGGGGCTCAGCAAAGAGAGTCTCGGAGCAGCAAATGAACCTGGTGCAAACTCTGTGGTCACCACAGACAAGGAGGACTCAGGAAGATGCTCAGATCTCCAGGAAATGGTGAACATCAGGGAAGAGATGGAAGCCTTCATTTTTAATGACACAAACAAGATAAACAATGGACAAAAAAGATTCATTCTAGGGAAGCTATCTGAATACGAACAGATACTGAAGAAGTATCAGATGGAGATCCTAGAACTCAAAACAGAGCTAAGGTGCGTGAAGACCCTGGAAACAAATGCTTCATCAGAGGTCGAAAGCTATGCCAGCAAGGCAGCTGCCAAACCAGCACCTAAACAACAGCCCATGAAAACGCAACATTCGAAAGTGCTGATGATCAAGCCAGCAGAAGGCTATCAGAAAACTGGAGAGGAAGTCGAAGAAACTGTAAGAAACCTTATTTCAACATCGCTGAAGGATGTTCGCATATCAAGATGCAAGAAGACCAGAGAAAATGGCATTGTCCTCGAAGTCCCTAATGACCAGGACGTTGATAAAATCAGGAAGTGTGGTGCAGTAACACAATCTGGATTAACAGTCTCAGATCCAAAGAAGAGAAACCCAAAGATAATAATCTTTGATGTTCCGAGGAACACAAATGAGGAGGAATTGAAAATGGAACTATACGAGAGAAACCTCGCAAGACTTAACATTCAGAGGGAGGAGGTTATGGAGGGTACCAAGGTACTGTTTAAGACTGGTCCGAGAAACAGGGAGGAGGCAAACCTAGTGCTGGAAGTAACAACAAAGGTGTGGAACAGTCTGTCTAAACAAGGTCGCGTCTACATAAATTGCACCTCTCACAAAGTGCAGGACTATAACAATATAAGCAGATGCTTTAAATGCCAGGGTCATGGACACACAGCAGCAAAGTGTAAAAATGCAGAAACTACCTGCGGCCACTGTGCAGAATCAGGACACACTTTCAAAGAATGCACAAAAAAGAACCAACAGGCCCAATGTGCAAACTGCAAGCGTGCGAAGAAGCCGCATACTCACGCAGTGACTGACAAAACATGCCCAGAATACATCAGGATCAAGACAATACAAAACAGTAGAACTGACTATGGACAGTAACAACAATGGAGTGCCACAACGAGGAAGAAGAATGCAGACAGGAACACAGTACAGAGACATAAAAATATTACAGATAAATGGGCAAAGAGCAAGGATAGTTCCAGACCAACTGGCGCACCGAATCCTTGAGGAAAACATAGATGTGCTATTGATCCAAGAGCCCTACTGTCTCAATAACATCGTAGGTGGATATCCATCAGATTTCCAACTTATGTACAACTCTAAAGATGGTCCACCAAAGGCAGCAATAGCAACCAGATCTCAAGTGATAACAGCTATGCAGCTGACAAATTTCAGCAATACCCACATGGCTGTCGCCAGCATTAACGGAGAATTTGGGGAAATGTACATAGCCAGTATATACTGCCAATATGGGGCACCTATAGACGAATTCCTGCAAAAATTAGACACTCTCCTGGATCAGCTAGAAGGGAAACCGGTCATAGTAGGACTGGACTCGAACGCAAACTCACCAGTCTGGTATAGTTCCATGACAGATGAAGCGGGCAGAATGCTTGAAGACTTCATCGCACAAAGAGGACTAATAGTGATGAACGAAATGTCAGACCTCACAACATACTGTGGCCCAAATGGACAAAGCAACATCGATGTGACAATCTGTACTCCCCCAGCAGCCAGAGCTCTGTGCAACTGGATGATTCATGAGGAATGGACATCAAGTGACCACAGGGCTATAACATACAATATCAAAGCACCCCAAAGGAGGAGAGAGACAGAGAAATTGGCGACATATAACACAAACTTTGCAAAGTGGCCCATCTTTGACAAACAGCTTGTCAAGTCCACAGAGAACTGGCCACAGGGGACAAACGGTGTAAATGGAATGGCTACCAGACTGCAGGAAGCTATCTATGAATCCTGCAGCAGATCCATGAGAAAGCGAACTCGTGTGCAGAACCCAGTTCCATGGTGGAGTGCAACTCTTGCTGACTTGAGGCGTGACACCATATCTGCACGACGTACATTACAGCGAGCACGGAGAAGTAACAACCACACTGCTACAGAAGAAGCAAAACAGCACTACAACAGGACGAAAAACAAATATAACAGAGAAATCGTCCAAGCCAAAGAGAAGACCTGGAAAAAGTGGGTATCTGACTGTGATCAGAATGACCCCTGGGCCATAGTGAAGAAAGTAATCCGGCCAAA
>NW_025725864.1:262443-267443 GCF_021461395.2 Schistocerca americana
GCAATCCACCCCTATAACATGCGTTTCATGAAGAGTTATCTCCAATATGCGACATTCCCGCTGTCCCTATACATGAGCTGCGGGCTGTACCAGTTACGAGCTAGAGACGCGACCGCGTTGCTCTCTGTACGAATGCCGATGCTGAGCGGTCAGCTAGGAGGCGCTCCATCCATGTCGGTACCGGTGAGCGTTGCACTCGCAGTCGCAAGAACGTACGGCAAGTATATTACCTGGAAGAGTCAATGACAGTCCACGCCCCCCTGCGTGGGAAGAGTCTTTCTAGGCCATGACCCACCGGAAGGGCGCAGCGTCCCCCACCCCAGACATGTGACGTCACACCATCGGTATTGACGACTAGACTGATTCCTTATAATCATTTGCCATACACCGGTGGAAGCTGCCGAGACGAGTAACTACATAGCGGGCTCGCCGTGTCACTAATGTACAGAGATACAACAGTTTCGACTGGAACCGGATTAAACGTATACACGGCGCTGATTAGTAATAGATAGAGCCATCAGAATACAGATAATGTATACAACTGTCCGTATACATGCTGAAAGACTCTGCTCACAATCACAACCACACGTCAGCCACACACCCTTATCACGCACTACTCTCTGCCTGTAACACGCACACAGACAATATGTAAGCACCAGCATGGAACAACACCCAGTGCATCCTCTCCGCCACATTAGACAATCCACACTGTCATAACCAGACTGGGAGGTCCACTCAGAAAACAGAATATCCCACCCACCCGACAACCACCATTGCTCAGCCAAGCCACCAACACCCACACATGTCCTACACAGGGGTGCACCCAACATCACAATACTGCCTCCTCTCACAGCACACAAACAATGGCAGGAATGAAAGACACAGGTCTGCCACAAGCATGGAATGAGAGCGCCGCCTGTCATGAGCCAAAGGTGCATCCTGACGTGGCAAATCAGATGATGCCGCAGGCATCCACTTACTATAATCACAATCAACAAACCGGCCGCCCCGCCCCGCCCCCCATTAAACCTTTCCTTACAACAATGTGTACCTTAACCTAACCTATATCGTACCGTAACCTAACCTATATCGTACCGTAACCTAACCTATGTCGTACCGTAACCTAACCTATGTCGTACCGTAACCTAACCTATGTCGTACCGTAACCTAACCTATGTCGTACCGTAACCTAACCTATGTCGTACCGTAACCTAACCTATGTCGTACCGTAACCTAACCTATGTCGTACCGTAACCTAACCTATGTCGTACCGTAACCTAACCTATGTCGTACCGTAACCTAACCTATGTCGTACCGTAACCTAACCTATGTCGTACCTTAACCTAACCTATGTCGTACCTTAACCTAACCTATGTCGTACCTTAACCTAACCTATGTCGTACCTTAACCTAACCTATGTCGTACCTTAACCTAACCTATGTCGTACCTTAACCTAACCTATGTCGTACCTTAACCTAACCTATGTCGTACCTTAACCTAACCTATGTCGTACCTTAACCTAACCTATGTCGTACCTTAACCTAACCTATGTCGTACCTTAACCTAACCTATGTCGTACCTTAACCTAACCTATGTCGTACCTTAACCTAACCTATGTCGTACCTTAACCTAACCTATGTCGTACCTTAACCTAACCTATGTCGTACCTTAACCTAACCTATGTCGTACCTTAACCTAACCTATGTCGTACCTTAACCTAACCTATGTCGTACCTTAACCTAACCTATGTCGTACCTTAACCTAACCTATGTCGTACCTTAACCTAACCTATGTCGTACCTTAACCTAACCTATGTCGTACCTTAACCTAACCTATGTCGTACCTTAACCTAACCTATGTCGTACCTTAACCTAACCTATGTCGTACCTTAACCTAACCTATGTCGTACCTTAACCTAACCTATGTCGTACCTTAACCTAACCTATGTCGTACCTTAACCTAACCTATGTCGTACCTTAACCTAACCTATGTCGTACCTTAACCTAACCTATGTCGTACCTTAACCTAACCTATGTCGTACCTTAACCTAACCTGTATTGCGCCTTAACGTAACCTGTATTGCGCCTTAACGTAACCTGTATTGCGCCTTAACGTAACCTGTATTGCGCCTTAACGTAACCTGTATTGCGCCTTAACGTAACCTGTATTGCGCCTTAACGTAACCTGTATTGCGCCTTAACGTAACCTGTATTGCGCCTTAACGTAACCTGTATTGCGCCTTAACGTAACCTGTATTGCGCCTTAACGTAACCTGTATTGCGCCTTAACGTAACCTGTATTGCGCCTTAACGTAACCTGTATTGCGCCTTAACGTAACCTGTATTGCGCCTTAACGTAACCTGTATTGCGCCTTAACGTAACCTGTATTGCGCCTTAACGTAACCTGTATTGCGCCTTAACGTAACCTGTATTGCGCCTTAACGTAACCTGTATTGCGCCTTAACGTAACCTGTATTGCGCCTTAACGTAACCTGTATTGCGCCTTAACGTAACCTGTATTGCGCCTTAACGTAACCTGTATTGCGCCTTAACGTAACCTGCATTGCGCCTTAACGTAACCTGCATTGCGCCTTAACGTAACCTGTATTGCGCCTTAACGTAACCTGTATTGCGCCTTAACGTAACCTGTATTGCGCCTTAACGTAACCTGTATTGCGCCTTAACGTAACCTGTATTGCGCCTTAACGTAACCTGTATTGCGCCTTAACGTAACCTGTATTGCGCCTTAACGTAACCTGTATTGCGCCTTAACGTAACCTGTATTGCGCCTTAACGTAACCGATATTGCGCCTTAACGTAACCTATATTGCGCCGTAACGTAACCTATATTGCGCCGTAACGTAACCCACATTGCCCCTTAACGTAACCCACATTGCCCCTTAACGTAACCCACATTGCCCCTTAACGTAACCCAACACACGTTGGGCCTTAACCCAACACACGTTGGGCCTTAACCCAACACACGTTGGGCCTTAACCCAACACACGTTGGGCCTTAACCCAACACACGTTGGGCCTTAACCCAACACACGTTGGGCCTTAACCCAACACACGTTGGGCCTTAACCCAACACACGTTGGGCCTTAACCCAACACACGTTGGGCCTTAACCCAACACACGTTGGGCCTTAACCCAACACACGTTGGGCCTTAACCCAACACACGTTGGGCCTTAACCCAACACACGTTGGGCCTTAACCCAACACACGTTGGGCCTTAACCCAACACACGTTGGGCCTTAACCTGCTCTGTAATTGTCATACGACGCGTTAAATTAGTGTAGTGTTGCCTAACTGCAACCCCCGCAATATAGTTTGCTACTCGCACTGCCCGGTCCCCAGTGTATCGCTTCATGTTAAACACCTTGCAGCTATACACTGTAATGTGGATGGCAGCAGGACGTACATGCTCAATGCCCTTTGCAGTTGTTCATTGGCATTTGCAGTTGTTCATTGGCATTCGCATGTGCGAAGCACTTAGCCTACGCTGTGGTACGGCCTGTGTCAACTGTCCGCTGATGTTGTACGTCCAAATCACACACTGTACTGCACATTGGTCCTCATGTACTGAATGATACATCGTGGTACATGTGACCGTACAACGACTGCGCCAACAACGGCGAACCATGCGGTCCAAATGTTGTGCACTCAGCTACGTGTCGTCTCCCTATAAGAGCTGGATTGCAGTGTGGTATGCCCTGGATGGCGATCAGCATGAGCCGTCTGTTGATGTAGTGGCGCGTGTTGTCAGACGTAGTCGTCTCTTCTCACACACCGTGATAGCATGGTGCACTGCGTTCCACATCTGCGACATGCGACAGAGGCCGGTTGACAGTCGTTCGCGCAATGGACATCGCATACGTACGGGGGCCACCTTCCACGTGTTCGCGAAGCGTGCACATGTTGTTGCGTGTATGTGGGCAGACATAGTGTGTCGTGACACCTGACACAGGCATGCAACAATCGTTGAATTTGCAAATGGCGATGGACGCCTACGTTTGCTGGTGACGTTATGCAAATGAACAACTGGTAAACCGTTGTGGTGCGGTTGTTCTCGCTAGAGGTGAATCAGTGATGGCGACGATCGGTTGAGCTACCAACCGGTTGTTCCAGCGATACCCACCATGCCCACGAACGTGAATGGCATCTGGGTGTGAAGCGATACGCGGCGGTGGCTGGGTGGGACCGTCCCCGGCCGGTGAGGGGGGGCCTCCCGGCGTGCTGGCCGCGCGGTGCGTGGGCGCACGCGCTACAGCCGGCTGGTGGGGG
Organism: Schistocerca americana; assembly: GCF_021461395.2. Classification (NCBI taxonomy): domain Eukaryota; kingdom Metazoa; phylum Arthropoda; class Insecta; order Orthoptera; family Acrididae; genus Schistocerca; species Schistocerca americana. Next base: position 266,731 of record NW_025725864.1, read on the forward strand.
CGGCCAGTGGCAGGCGCGCCGGCCGACGGAGGCGGCAGGCGGCGCAGCTGCGCGCCGGCGCACCCTGCACGCGGCGCCGTGCGGCCAAAGTAGGTCCTCGCGGGCCCGGTGCGAAGCGCGGTGGACATCTGCAGTGTGCTGGTCCGATTGAGGACTGTGTGCGCTGAGGATGCGCCGCCGCCCGGCGCTCGGCGCCGCGACGCCGTCTGCTGCTCGGTCGCCTCTGCGGTTCTCGCAGGTGGTTTGTATCGCAGCTGTGCGGACGTGTTGGCGCGTGCGCTGTGCTGGGAGAGTTCGCTTCGGCACCCAAGTGGGGCTTTTGTCCTTCTGTGGCGCTGGCGTTGGAGCTGCCGGTCACCGTAGGTGGCGCGTGTTGTCTCCCGCCGGCAATGCCACGACAGCACGCTCCCGGGCCTCTGTCGGCAGCGGCAAGCTCAGTTGGGAGCACGGGTGGTCGCACCTAAAGCGTCTACTCGCCAAACTCCGGGCGATTGCGCCTCTCTCGAACCCGACCAAGTACTTAGGACGGCGCTGCGCGCCGCCGGGACCTGAGAGGGTTTCGAGGTGTATTGTGCAGGGGAGCTCAGCCTCCTCCTGTTTGCAGAATAATTGAGCGGACGCTTGCGTGTTCGCGCGGGCCCCCGGGACACACTCCCGGGCGGCCGGCTGCTCAGCTCTAGTTGACGCAGCTCCCTGGTTGATCCTGCCAGTAG
>NW_025725864.1:274943-284943 GCF_021461395.2 Schistocerca americana
ACGGTATCGCCATCTATGAAAATACGGCGAAACCACATGCAATACCTCCATCTATGCGAATCTGACAACACTACGTCCGCCATGTCGAGCGCACCACAAAACACAGCGCCATCTGTAGGTCTCCCGCGGCATGACGTCCTGCAACGACGATACCGCCATCTATGAGACGCCAAGCCGACCAAGACATCGATGGGCCCACAGTGCCCATCTTTCGACCCCACCCACAAAGCCTGCGTCCTCTGTCGACCACAGCACCCCAACGCCAGCGCCTCTGCCGCACGAAATCGTGGACCGGCAATCACTCCACCTGCGCCCCACTCCAACCGCCCAACTCGCAACTCCAGCGGATGAACGGCGGACTTTTCCCGCAGTCGCAATGTGCAATCCACCCCTATAACATGCGTTTCATGAAGAGTTATCTCCAATATGCGACATTCCCGCTGTCCCTATACATGAGCTGCGGGCTGTACCAGTTACGAGCTAGAGACGCGACCGCGTTGCTCTCTGTACGAATGCCGATGCTGAGCGGTCAGCTAGGAGGCGCTCCATCCATGTCGGTACCGGTGAGCGTTGCACTCGCAGTCGCAAGAACGTACGGCAAGTATATTACCTGGAAGAGTCAATGACAGTCCACGCCCCCCTGCGTGGGAAGAGTCTTTCTAGGCCATGACCCACCGGAAGGGCGCAGCGTCCCCCACCCCAGACATGTGACGTCACACCATCGGTATTGACGACTAGACTGATTCCTTATAATCATTTGCCATACACCGGTGGAAGCTGCCGAGACGAGTAACTACATAGCGGGCTCGCCGTGTCACTAATGTACAGAGATACAACAGTTTCGACTGGAACCGGATTAAACGTATACACGGCGCTGATTAGTAATAGATAGAGCCATCAGAATACAGATAATGTATACAACTGTCCGTATACATGCTGAAAGACTCTGCTCACAATCACAACCACACGTCAGCCACACACCCTTATCACGCACTACTCTCTGCCTGTAACACGCACACAGACAATATGTAAGCACCAGCATGGAACAACACCCAGTGCATCCTCTCCGCCACATTAGACAATCCACACTGTCATAACCAGACTGGGAGGTCCACTCAGAAAACAGAATATCCCACCCACCCGACAACCACCATTGCTCAGCCAAGCCACCAACACCCACACATGTCCTACACAGGGGTGCACCCAACATCACAATACTGCCTCCTCTCACAGCACACAAACAATGGCAGGAATGAAAGACACAGGTCTGCCACAAGCATGGAATGAGAGCGCCGCCTGTCATGAGCCAAAGGTGCATCCTGACGTGGCAAATCAGATGATGCCGCAGGCATCCACTTACTATAATCACAATCAACAAACCGGCCGCCCCGCCCCGCCCCCCATTAAACCTTTCCTTACAACAATGTGTACCTTAACCTAACCTATATCGTACCGTAACCTAACCTATATCGTACCGTAACCTAACCTATGTCGTACCGTAACCTAACCTATGTCGTACCGTAACCTAACCTATGTCGTACCGTAACCTAACCTATGTCGTACCGTAACCTAACCTATGTCGTACCGTAACCTAACCTATGTCGTACCGTAACCTAACCTATGTCGTACCGTAACCTAACCTATGTCGTACCGTAACCTAACCTATGTCGTACCGTAACCTAACCTATGTCGTACCGTAACCTAACCTATGTCGTACCTTAACCTAACCTATGTCGTACCTTAACCTAACCTATGTCGTACCTTAACCTAACCTATGTCGTACCTTAACCTAACCTATGTCGTACCTTAACCTAACCTATGTCGTACCTTAACCTAACCTATGTCGTACCTTAACCTAACCTATGTCGTACCTTAACCTAACCTATGTCGTACCTTAACCTAACCTATGTCGTACCTTAACCTAACCTATGTCGTACCTTAACCTAACCTATGTCGTACCTTAACCTAACCTATGTCGTACCTTAACCTAACCTATGTCGTACCTTAACCTAACCTATGTCGTACCTTAACCTAACCTATGTCGTACCTTAACCTAACCTATGTCGTACCTTAACCTAACCTATGTCGTACCTTAACCTAACCTATGTCGTACCTTAACCTAACCTATGTCGTACCTTAACCTAACCTATGTCGTACCTTAACCTAACCTATGTCGTACCTTAACCTAACCTATGTCGTACCTTAACCTAACCTATGTCGTACCTTAACCTAACCTATGTCGTACCTTAACCTAACCTATGTCGTACCTTAACCTAACCTATGTCGTACCTTAACCTAACCTATGTCGTACCTTAACCTAACCTATGTCGTACCTTAACCTAACCTATGTCGTACCTTAACCTAACCTATGTCGTACCTTAACCTAACCTATGTCGTACCTTAACCTAACCTGTATTGCGCCTTAACCTAACCTGTATTGCGCCTTAACCTAACCTGTATTGCGCCTTAACGTAACCTGTATTGCGCCTTAACGTAACCTGTATTGCGCCTTAACGTAACCTGTATTGCGCCTTAACGTAACCTGTATTGCGCCTTAACGTAACCTGTATTGCGCCTTAACGTAACCTGTATTGCGCCTTAACGTAACCTGTATTGCGCCTTAACGTAACCTGTATTGCGCCTTAACGTAACCTGTATTGCGCCTTAACGTAACCTGTATTGCGCCTTAACGTAACCTGTATTGCGCCTTAACGTAACCTGTATTGCGCCTTAACGTAACCTGTATTGCGCCTTAACGTAACCTGTATTGCGCCTTAACGTAACCTGTATTGCGCCTTAACGTAACCTGTATTGCGCCTTAACGTAACCTGTATTGCGCCTTAACGTAACCTGTATTGCGCCTTAACGTAACCTGTATTGCGCCTTAACGTAACCTGTATTGCGCCTTAACGTAACCTGCATTGCGCCTTAACGTAACCTGCATTGCGCCTTAACGTAACCTGCATTGCGCCTTAACGTAACCTGTATTGCGCCTTAACGTAACCTGTATTGCGCCTTAACGTAACCTGTATTGCGCCTTAACGTAACCTGTATTGCGCCTTAACGTAACCTGTATTGCGCCTTAACGTAACCTGTATTGCGCCTTAACGTAACCTGTATTGCGCCTTAACGTAACCTGTATTGCGCCTTAACGTAACCGATATTGCGCCTTAACGTAACCTATATTGCGCCGTAACGTAACCTATATTGCGCCGTAACGTAACCCACATTGCCCCTTAACGTAACCCACATTGCCCCTTAACGTAACCCACATTGCCCCTTAACGTAACCCAACACACGTTGGGCCTTAACCCAACACACGTTGGGCCTTAACCCAACACACGTTGGGCCTTAACCCAACACACGTTGGGCCTTAACCCAACACACGTTGGGCCTTAACCCAACACACGTTGGGCCTTAACCCAACACACGTTGGGCCTTAACCCAACACACGTTGGGCCTTAACCCAACACACGTTGGGCCTTAACCCAACACACGTTGGGCCTTAACCCAACACACGTTGGGCCTTAACCCAACACACGTTGGGCCTTAACCTGCTCTGTAATTGTCATACGACGCGTTAAATTAGTGTAGTGTTGCCTAACTGCAACCCCCGCAATATAGTTTGCTACTCGCACTGCCCGGTCCCCAGTGTATCGCTTCATGTTAAACACCTTGCAGCTATACACTGTAATGTGGATGGCAGCAGGACGTACATGCTCAATGCCCTTTGCAGTTGTTCATTGGCATTTGCAGTTGTTCATTGGCATTCGCATGTGCGAAGCACTTAGCCTACGCTGTGGTACGGCCTGTGTCAACTGTCCGCTGATGTTGTACGTCCAAATCACACACTGTACTGCACATTGGTCCTCATGTACTGAATGATACATCGTGGTACATGTGACCGTACAACGACTGCGCCAACAACGGCGAACCATGCGGTCCAAATGTTGTGCACTCAGCTACGTGTCGTCTCCCTATAAGAGCTGGATTGCAGTGTGGTATGCCCTGGATGGCGATCAGCATGAGCCGTCTGTTGATGTAGTGGCGCGTGTTGTCAGACGTAGTCGTCTCTTCTCACACACCGTGATAGCATGGTGCACTGCGTTCCACATCTGCGACATGCGACAGAGGCCGGTTGACAGTCGTTCGCGCAATGGACATCGCATACGTACGGGGGCCACCTTCCACGTGTTCGCGAAGCGTGCACATGTTGTTGCGTGTATGTGGGCAGACATAGTGTGTCGTGACACCTGACACAGGCATGCAACAATCGTTGAATTTGCAAATGGCGATGGACGCCTACGTTTGCTGGTGACGTTATGCAAATGAACAACTGGTAAACCGTTGTGGTGCGGTTGTTCTCGCTAGAGGTGAATCAGTGATGGCGACGATCGGTTGAGCTACCAACCGGTTGTTCCAGCGATACCCACCATGCCCACGAACGTGAATGGCATCTGGGTGTGAAGCGATACGCGGCGGTGGCTGGGTGGGACCGTCCCCGGCCGGTGAGGGGGGGCCTCCCGGCGTGCTGGCCGCGCGGTGCGTGGGCGCACGCGCTACAGCCGGCTGGTGGGGGCGGCCAGTGGCAGGCGCGCCGGCCGACGGAGGCGGCAGGCGGCGCAGCTGCGCGCCGGCGCACCCTGCACGCGGCGCCGTGCGGCCAAAGTAGGTCCTCGCGGGCCCGGTGCGAAGCGCGGTGGACATCTGCAGTGTGCTGGTCCGATTGAGGACTGTGTGCGCTGAGGATGCGCCGCCGCCCGGCGCTCGGCGCCGCGACGCCGTCTGCTGCTCGGTCGCCTCTGCGGTTCTCGCAGGTGGTTTGTATCGCAGCTGTGCGGACGTGTTGGCGCGTGCGCTGTGCTGGGAGAGTTCGCTTCGGCACCCAAGTGGGGCTTTTGTCCTTCTGTGGCGCTGGCGTTGGAGCTGCCGGTCACCGTAGGTGGCGCGTGTTGTCTCCCGCCGGCAATGCCACGACAGCACGCTCCCGGGCCTCTGTCGGCAGCGGCAAGCTCAGTTGGGAGCACGGGTGGTCGCACCTAAAGCGTCTACTCGCCAAACTCCGGGCGATTGCGCCTCTCTCGAACCCGACCAAGTACTTAGGACGGCGCTGCGCGCCGCCGGGACCTGAGAGGGTTTCGAGGTGTATTGTGCAGGGGAGCTCAGCCTCCTCCTGTTTGCAGAATAATTGAGCGGACGCTTGCGTGTTCGCGCGGGCCCCCGGGACACACTCCCGGGCGGCCGGCTGCTCAGCTCTAGTTGACGCAGCTCCCTGGTTGATCCTGCCAGTAGTCATATGCTTGTCTCAAAGATTAAGCCATGCATGTCTCAGTACAAGCCGCATTAAGGTGAAACCGCGAATGGCTCATTAAATCAGTTATGGTTCCTTAGATCGTACCCACGTTACTTGGATAACTGTGGTAATTCTAGAGCTAATACATGCAAACAGACTATTATGTCTCTACAACTCCTCATTGCCAACAGACCTGGAAACCCCCCCACCTACACAGGAGGGGGAGGGAATGGAACCAATATTGACATCACAATGATGACAGCCAATATCGCTGCCAATATACAAAACTGGACTGTTACTGACGGAGACACTACCAGCGATCACAACCTGATCACATTCACAATCACGGATCAGGAGCGCCACTGGGGCATAGGGTGGGAGGTACAACTAAATTATAACAAGACCAACTGGGAGCGTCTCGCAGGAGAGTTTGACCCTCCGACATGGCCGGAAGATGACGATGACGTCAACAAACACGCCGAAGATCTGGTGGGCGCTATTACCAGGGCGGTAAAGGCTGCTGTACCAACCAGGAGGAGAGCCGTTGCGGCTTCTCCATCACCATGGTCTGCGGAACTAGGGCAGATGCGTCAGTCTGTCAGGAGGGCGAGGAGGTATTACCAGCGAAGTGTCGTCTGGGAAGAAAAACAAAGATGGCTGCAAACATACAGGGAAGCCAAAGAGCAGTTTCAGAAAGAACTGCGAACAGTCAGGCTGGAAAGCTGGAAAAAATATGTGCACAGCCAATTGGCTATTGATCCCTGGGGCACTCCCTACAAAATAGTAAGGGAAAAAATCAGGTCGCCAATGGTGCTCTCCACAATCAGGGATGGAAATCGGATGACTGGGTCTTGGCAGGAAACTGCTGAGGTCCTTCTCCACCAACTCCTCCCTGATGATGAAGAGGAAGAGGACACAGAAGAACAACGCCTAATTAGGCAGGCTCTGCAAGTAGACTATGAGAATAACATCATGGTGTACCCTTTCTCTGAAGAAGAAGTTGCAGCCCACATTAAATCGCTAAAGAAAGGAAAGGCCCCGGGACCAGACGGCATCATCGCGGAGGTGGTGCAGTACCTCGCTCCTCAACTAGTGACACCTTTAGCAAGAATTTACAATGAGGCCCTGCGCCTCAGAACATTCCCTAAAATCTGGAAGCAGGCCAACGTTGTAATCATCAAAAAGGGGCAAGACAAAGACCCTAAAGAAGCAAAATCTTACAGACCCATCTGTCTGTTGGACCTGTTGGGCAAACTGCTGGAGAAGTTACTGGCTGACAGACTGACAGCACACCGAGTGCTGTGCGGGATGAGTGACAGGCAATTCGGTTTTCGGCAGGGGCGATCTGCGTGTGACGCAATTGCCCTCGCATCCGAGGTCTGTGGGTCGTCTCCGCACAAGTACATAGTTGGCATCATGGTGGATATCAGTGGCGCCTTTGACAACCTGTGGTGGCCTTCGCTCTTCTCCTGCCTGCGGGAGAAGGAGTGTCCAGGGCCGCTATACGGCTGTCTCAGGAGCTATTGTATGGAAAGAGAGGTCTGGCTATCGTCCCCTAGCGAGCGAATTGGCAAGAAGATCACGAAGGGGTGTCCACAGGGCTCTGTCCTGGGGCCACTCTTTTGGGACATAAATATGGAGCCTCTTCTGGAGAGCTTGGAAAACAGTGTGGACGTGCTAGAGGCGATAGCTTACGCTGACGACCTCCTTCTGCTGGTTGGCGGCCGAAGTCGCGAGGACCTCGAACCCAAAATCAATAGGACATTATCAATTCTCACGCAGTGGTGCCAGAACACGAAAATGACCATTGCGCCTAACAAGTCTACATACCTATTACTGAAAGGCCAACTGGCCAGAAATCCAACAGTAAGAATCGAGGGCTCACCAGTGATTCGGCGTCGTGAGGCCCGGTATTTAGGGGTTATAATCGATGAAAGGTGGAATTTCGCCAAACATATAGAAACAGCAACACAAAAATCACTCGAAGCTCTAAACAACTTAATCACAATAGGACACAGTAGATTTCATCTCCCACCAGAACTCATTAAATTATATCACAATACCATTCTTGTCTCTATCATGGGTTACGGCTCCGGAGTGTGGGCACACAGGCTCACGAGGGTTGTGCCCGCTTTGTCTGTGAGGAGGGTGCAACGCAACATGCTTTTGCGCTCCATCGGAGCGTACAGAACATCTCCGGGAGGGGCACTACTAGTACTTATGGGGGTGTGTCCCCTGGATATCAAAATCCGGGAACAGGCAGCCTGGTACTGGGTTAAAAGAGGAGATGTAGATAAGACTGAAAGTATCTTGGGAGTGCGGGTGGGGGACAAGTTTGCCATTAAGAGGAGAGGAGAAGAGTTATGGCAAGAACTCTGGGATGCTGACACAACAGGCCGAAGGACTTACCAGCTGCTCCCAAATATTAAAGAACGTTTCCAACTATCGCATTTCCAGCCAAGTAAGGGACTGTTGCACTTCCTCACAGGACATGGACCGTATCCGGCATATCTATGCCGATTCGGGAAAAGGGCTACCCCCTCGTGTGACTGCGGAGCTGAATGGGGTACTCCGGACCACGTGATCTATGAGTGCCCCATATTCGATGATGTAGCCAGTGACCTAAGAAGCCAGTTGCCTCACAACAATACGTATCAATTAATCAGAGATCCCACCACATTCAACATAGTAAACCGCCTTGCCAGCGAGGTATCAGCAAAGGTCCTGCGGGAATATTTAAGGGAAAACACTTGAACAACCGGACATGACATAACTGAAGGCGACCCATCCCATTCCGCCGGGGCGTGGACTGGCCAATCGCCGTGACGGTAGGAATCCGCCACGCTCCGGAACAGGGGGAGGGAGCGCCAACACCCGGATTCGACAGTTGCGCACCGATCATGACTTAGCAATAGTTAGACCTTAAGTAGATAGTAGATAGAAAATCTTAACAGAACTTGCAGCGATCTTCAAAAGGCCAGCCCAGTGCCAGGGGCATGCTCACTGGGATTAGCTCAGTGGGCACGGCCACACAGTAGGTTTATACAAACATCTGGCACGCCTGTAACGCTGCAGGAGGTAGACCCTAGATTAGTTAGCAAGAGTAAAAGTAGATCTTACCCAACAAAGAAACTAACTCTTATGTCCTGTAGCAAGTAAGTTTACTAACACTAGAATAGAAGTATAAATGCTGCTAATATTCAAAAAATGTAATGTAGAGAATTAAGACCCACTAATGTATTAGGTGGTGGGTTAATATGTAAGAAATAATTTAATGGAATAAAGAATTTTTTTTTTTTTTTTTTTTTAAAAAAAAAAAAAAAAAAAAAAAAAAAAAAAAAAAAAAAAAAAAAACAGAGTCCCGACCAGAGATGGAAGGGACGCTTTTATTAGATCAAAACCAATCGGTCGGCTCGTCCGGTCCGTTTGCCTTGGTGACTCTGAATAACTTTGGGCTGATCGCACGGTCCTCGTACCGGCGACGCATCTTTCAAATGTCTGCCTTATCAACTGTCGATGGTAGGTTCTGCGCCTACCATGGTTGTAACGGGTAACGGGGAATCAGGGTTCGATTCCGGAGAGGGAGCCTGAGAAACGGCTACCACATCCAAGGAAGGCAGCAGGCGCGCAAATTACCCACTCCCGGCACGGGGAGGTAGTGACGAAAAATAACGATACGGGACTCATCCGAGGCCCCGTAATCGGAATGAGTACACTTTAAATCCTTTAACGAGTATCTATTGGAGGGCAAGTCTGGTGCCAGCAGCCGCGGTAATTCCAGCTCCAATAGCGTATATTAAAGTTGTTGCGGTTAAAAAGCTCGTAGTTGGATTTGTGTCCCACGCTGTTGGTTCACCGCCCGTCGGTGTTTAACTGGCATGTATCGTGGGACGTCCTGCCGGTGGGGCGAGCCGAAGGCGTGCGACGCGCCTCGTGCGTGCTCGTGCGTCCCGAGGCGGACCCCGTTGCAATCCTACCAGGGTGCTCTTGAGTGAGTGTCTCGGTGGGCCGGCACGTTTACTTTGAACAAATTAGAGTGCTTAAAGCAGGCAAGCCCGCCTGAATACTGTGTGCATGGAATAATGGAATAGGACCTCGGTTCTATTTTGTTGGTTTTCGGAACCCGAGGTAATGATTAATAGGGACAGGCGGGGGCATTCGTATTGCGACGTTAGAGGTGAAATTCTTGGATCGTCGCAAGACGAACAGAAGCGAAAGCATTTGCCAAGTATGTTTTCATTAATCAAGAACGAAAGTTAGAGGTTCGAAGGCGATCAGATACCGCCCTAGTTCTAACCATAAACGATGCCAGCCAGCGATCCGCCGCAGTTCCTCCGATGACTCGGCGGGCAGCCTCCGGGAAACCAAAGCTTTTGGGTTCCGGGGGAAGTATGGTTGCAAAGCTGAAACTTAAAGGAATTGACGGAAGGGCACCACCAGGAGTGGAGCCTGCGGCTTAATTTGACTCAACACGGGAAACCTCACCAGGCCCGGACACCGGAAGGATTGACAGATTGATAGCTCTTTCTTGATTCGGTGGGTGGTGGTGCATGGCCGTTCTTAGTTGGTGGAGCGATTTGTCTGGTTAATTCCGATAACGAACGAGACTCTAGCCTGCTAACTAGTCGCGTGACATCCTTCGTGCTGTCAGCGATTACTTTTCTTCTTAGAGGGACAGGCGGCTTCTAGCCGCACGAGATTGAGCAA
>NW_025725864.1:292443-297443 GCF_021461395.2 Schistocerca americana
CCTATGTCGTACCGTAACCTAACCTATGTCGTACCGTAACCTAACCTATGTCGTACCGTAACCTAACCTATGTCGTACCGTAACCTAACCTATGTCGTACCGTAACCTAACCTATGTCGTACCGTAACCTAACCTATGTCGTACCGTAACCTAACCTATGTCGTACCGTAACCTAACCTATGTCGTACCGTAACCTAACCTATGTCGTACCTTAACCTAACCTATGTCGTACCTTAACCTAACCTATGTCGTACCTTAACCTAACCTATGTCGTACCTTAACCTAACCTATGTCGTACCTTAACCTAACCTATGTCGTACCTTAACCTAACCTATGTCGTACCTTAACCTAACCTATGTCGTACCTTAACCTAACCTATGTCGTACCTTAACCTAACCTATGTCGTACCTTAACCTAACCTATGTCGTACCTTAACCTAACCTATGTCGTACCTTAACCTAACCTATGTCGTACCTTAACCTAACCTATGTCGTACCTTAACCTAACCTATGTCGTACCTTAACCTAACCTATGTCGTACCTTAACCTAACCTATGTCGTACCTTAACCTAACCTATGTCGTACCTTAACCTAACCTATGTCGTACCTTAACCTAACCTATGTCGTACCTTAACCTAACCTATGTCGTACCTTAACCTAACCTATGTCGTACCTTAACCTAACCTATGTCGTACCTTAACCTAACCTATGTCGTACCTTAACCTAACCTATGTCGTACCTTAACCTAACCTATGTCGTACCTTAACCTAACCTATGTCGTACCTTAACCTAACCTATGTCGTACCTTAACCTAACCTATGTCGTACCTTAACCTAACCTATGTCGTACCTTAACCTAACCTATGTCGTACCTTAACCTAACCTATGTCGTACCTTAACCTAACCTATGTCGTACCTTAACCTAACCTATGTCGTACCTTAACCTAACCTATGTCGTACCTTAACCTAACCTATGTCGTACCTTAACCTAACCTATGTCGTACCTTAACCTAACCTGTATTGCGCCTTAACCTAACCTGTATTGCGCCTTAACCTAACCTGTATTGCGCCTTAACGTAACCTGTATTGCGCCTTAACGTAACCTGTATTGCGCCTTAACGTAACCTGTATTGCGCCTTAACGTAACCTGTATTGCGCCTTAACGTAACCTGTATTGCGCCTTAACGTAACCTGTATTGCGCCTTAACGTAACCTGTATTGCGCCTTAACGTAACCTGTATTGCGCCTTAACGTAACCTGTATTGCGCCTTAACGTAACCTGTATTGCGCCTTAACGTAACCTGTATTGCGCCTTAACGTAACCTGTATTGCGCCTTAACGTAACCTGTATTGCGCCTTAACGTAACCTGTATTGCGCCTTAACGTAACCTGTATTGCGCCTTAACGTAACCTGTATTGCGCCTTAACGTAACCTGTATTGCGCCTTAACGTAACCTGTATTGCGCCTTAACGTAACCTGTATTGCGCCTTAACGTAACCTGTATTGCGCCTTAACGTAACCTGTATTGCGCCTTAACGTAACCTGTATTGCGCCTTAACGTAACCTGCATTGCGCCTTAACGTAACCTGCATTGCGCCTTAACGTAACCTGTATTGCGCCTTAACGTAACCTGTATTGCGCCTTAACGTAACCTGTATTGCGCCTTAACGTAACCTGTATTGCGCCTTAACGTAACCTGTATTGCGCCTTAACGTAACCTGTATTGCGCCTTAACGTAACCTGTATTGCGCCTTAACGTAACCTGTATTGCGCCTTAACGTAACCTGTATTGCGCCTTAACGTAACCGATATTGCGCCTTAACGTAACCTATATTGCGCCGTAACGTAACCTATATTGCGCCGTAACGTAACCCACATTGCCCCTTAACGTAACCCACATTGCCCCTTAACGTAACCCACATTGCCCCTTAACGTAACCCAACACACGTTGGGCCTTAACCCAACACACGTTGGGCCTTAACCCAACACACGTTGGGCCTTAACCCAACACACGTTGGGCCTTAACCCAACACACGTTGGGCCTTAACCCAACACACGTTGGGCCTTAACCCAACACACGTTGGGCCTTAACCCAACACACGTTGGGCCTTAACCCAACACACGTTGGGCCTTAACCCAACACACGTTGGGCCTTAACCCAACACACGTTGGGCCTTAACCCAACACACGTTGGGCCTTAACCTGCTCTGTAATTGTCATACGACGCGTTAAATTAGTGTAGTGTTGCCTAACTGCAACCCCCGCAATATAGTTTGCTACTCGCACTGCCCGGTCCCCAGTGTATCGCTTCATGTTAAACACCTTGCAGCTATACACTGTAATGTGGATGGCAGCAGGACGTACATGCTCAATGCCCTTTGCAGTTGTTCATTGGCATTTGCAGTTGTTCATTGGCATTCGCATGTGCGAAGCACTTAGCCTACGCTGTGGTACGGCCTGTGTCAACTGTCCGCTGATGTTGTACGTCCAAATCACACACTGTACTGCACATTGGTCCTCATGTACTGAATGATACATCGTGGTACATGTGACCGTACAACGACTGCGCCAACAACGGCGAACCATGCGGTCCAAATGTTGTGCACTCAGCTACGTGTCGTCTCCCTATAAGAGCTGGATTGCAGTGTGGTATGCCCTGGATGGCGATCAGCATGAGCCGTCTGTTGATGTAGTGGCGCGTGTTGTCAGACGTAGTCGTCTCTTCTCACACACCGTGATAGCATGGTGCACTGCGTTCCACATCTGCGACATGCGACAGAGGCCGGTTGACAGTCGTTCGCGCAATGGACATCGCATACGTACGGGGGCCACCTTCCACGTGTTCGCGAAGCGTGCACATGTTGTTGCGTGTATGTGGGCAGACATAGTGTGTCGTGACACCTGACACAGGCATGCAACAATCGTTGAATTTGCAAATGGCGATGGACGCCTACGTTTGCTGGTGACGTTATGCAAATGAACAACTGGTAAACCGTTGTGGTGCGGTTGTTCTCGCTAGAGGTGAATCAGTGATGGCGACGATCGGTTGAGCTACCAACCGGTTGTTCCAGCGATACCCACCATGCCCACGAACGTGAATGGCATCTGGGTGTGAAGCGATACGCGGCGGTGGCTGGGTGGGACCGTCCCCGGCCGGTGAGGGGGGGCCTCCCGGCGTGCTGGCCGCGCGGTGCGTGGGCGCACGCGCTACAGCCGGCTGGTGGGGGCGGCCAGTGGCAGGCGCGCCGGCCGACGGAGGCGGCAGGCGGCGCAGCTGCGCGCCGGCGCACCCTGCACGCGGCGCCGTGCGGCCAAAGTAGGTCCTCGCGGGCCCGGTGCGAAGCGCGGTGGACATCTGCAGTGTGCTGGTCCGATTGAGGACTGTGTGCGCTGAGGATGCGCCGCCGCCCGGCGCTCGGCGCCGCGACGCCGTCTGCTGCTCGGTCGCCTCTGCGGTTCTCGCAGGTGGTTTGTATCGCAGCTGTGCGGACGTGTTGGCGCGTGCGCTGTGCTGGGAGAGTTCGCTTCGGCACCCAAGTGGGGCTTTTGTCCTTCTGTGGCGCTGGCGTTGGAGCTGCCGGTCACCGTAGGTGGCGCGTGTTGTCTCCCGCCGGCAATGCCACGACAGCACGCTCCCGGGCCTCTGTCGGCAGCGGCAAGCTCAGTTGGGAGCACGGGTGGTCGCACCTAAAGCGTCTACTCGCCAAACTCCGGGCGATTGCGCCTCTCTCGAACCCGACCAAGTACTTAGGACGGCGCTGCGCGCCGCCGGGACCTGAGAGGGTTTCGAGGTGTATTGTGCAGGGGAGCTCAGCCTCCTCCTGTTTGCAGAATAATTGAGCGGACGCTTGCGTGTTCGCGCGGGCCCCCGGGACACACTCCCGGGCGGCCGGCTGCTCAGCTCTAGTTGACGCAGCTCCCTGGTTGATCCTGCCAGTAGTCATATGCTTGTCTCAAAGATTAAGCCATGCATGTCTCAGTACAAGCCGCATTAAGGTGAAACCGCGAATGGCTCATTAAATCAGTTATGGTTCCTTAGATCGTACCCACGTTACTTGGATAACTGTGGTAATTCTAGAGCTAATACATGCAAACAGAGTCCCGACCAGAGATGGAAGGGACGCTTTTATTAGATCAAAACCAATCGGTCGGCTCGTCCGGTCCGTTTGCCTTGGTGACTCTGAATAACTTTGGGCTGATCGCACGGTCCTCGTACCGGCGACGCATCTTTCAAATGTCTGCCTTATCAACTGTCGATGGTAGGTTCTGCGCCTACCATGGTTGTAACGGGTAACGGGGAATCAGGGTTCGATTCCGGAGAGGGAGCCTGAGAAACGGCTACCACATCCAAGGAAGGCAGCAGGCGCGCAAATTACCCACTCCCGGCACGGGGAGGTAGTGACGAAAAATAACGATACGGGACTCATCCGAGGCCCCGTAATCGGAATGAGTACACTTTAAATCCTTTAACGAGTATCTATTGGAGGGCAAGTCTGGTGCCAGCAGCCGCGGTAATTCCAGCTCCAATAGCGTATATTAAAGTTGTTGCGGTTAAAAAGCTCGTAGTTGGATTTGTGTCCCACGCTGTTGGTTCACCGCCCGTCGGTGTTTAACTGGCATGTATCGTGGGACGTCCTGCCGGTGGGGCGAGCCGAAGGCGTGCGACGCGCCTCGTGCGTGCTCGTGCGTCCCGAGGCGGACCCCGTTGCAATCCTACCAGGGTGCTCTTGAGTGAGTGTCTCGGTGGGCCGGCACGTTTACTTTGAACAAATTAGAGTGCTTAAAGCAGGCAAGCCCGCCTGAATACTGTGTGCATGGAATAATGGAATAGGACCTCGGTTCTATTTTGTTGGTTTTCGGAACCCGAGGTAATGATTAATAGGGACAGGCGGGGGCATTCGTATTGCGACGTTAGAGGTGAAATTCTTGGATCGTCGCAAGACGAACAGAAGCGAAAGCATTTGCCAAGTATGTTTTCATTAATCAAGAACGAAAGTTAGA
>NW_025725864.1:299943-304943 GCF_021461395.2 Schistocerca americana
ACCTAAAGGCGTAATGAAAGTGAAGGTCTCGCCTTGCGCGGGCCGAGGGAGGATGGGGCTTCCCCGCCCTTCACGGGGCGGCGGCCTCCGCACTCCCGGGGCGTCTCGTCCTCATTGCGAGGTGAGGCGCACCTAGAGCGTACACGTTGGGACCCGAAAGATGGTGAACTATGCCTGGCCAGGACGAAGTCAGGGGAAACCCTGATGGAGGTCCGTAGCGATTCTGACGTGCAAATCGATCGTCGGAGCTGGGTATAGGGGCGAAAGACTAATCGAACCATCTAGTAGCTGGTTCCCTCCGAAGTTTCCCTCAGGATAGCTGGTGCTCGTACGAGTCTCATCCGGTAAAGCGAATGATTAGAGGCCTTGGGGCCGAAACGACCTCAACCTATTCTCAAACTTTAAATGGGTGAGATCTCCGGCTTGCTTGATATGCTGAAGCCGCGAGCAAACGACTCGGATCGGAGTGCCAAGTGGGCCACTTTTGGTAAGCAGAACTGGCGCTGTGGGATGAACCAAACGCCGAGTTAAGGCGCCCGAATCGACGCTCATGGGAAACCATGAAAGGCGTTGGTTGCTTAAGACAGCAGGACGGTGGCCATGGAAGTCGGAATCCGCTAAGGAGTGTGTAACAACTCACCTGCCGAAGCAACTAGCCCTGAAAATGGATGGCGCTGAAGCGTCGTGCCTATACTCGGCCGTCAGTCTGGCAGTCATGGCCGGTCCTTGCGGCCGGCCGCGAAGCCCTGACGAGTAGGAGGGTCGCGGCGGTGGGCGCAGAAGGGTCTGGGCGTGAGCCTGCCTGGAGCCGCCGTCGGTGCAGATCTTGGTGGTAGTAGCAAATACTCCAGCGAGGCCCTGGAGGGCTGACGCGGAGAAGGGTTTCGTGTGAACAGCCGTTGCACACGAGTCAGTCGATCCTAAGCCCTAGGAGAAATCCGATGTTGATGGGGGCCGTCATAGCATGATGCACTTTGTGCTGGCCCCCGTTGGGCGAAAGGGAATCCGGTTCCTATTCCGGAACCCGGCAGCGGAACCGATACAAGTCGGGCCCCTCTTTTAGAGATGCTCGTCGGGGTAACCCAAAAGGACCCGGAGACGCCGTCGGGAGATCGGGGAAGAGTTTTCTTTTCTGCATGAGCGTTCGAGTTCCCTGGAATCCTCTAGCAGGGAGATAGGGTTTGGAACGCGAAGAGCACCGCAGTTGCGGCGGTGTCCCGATCTTCCCCTCGGACCTTGAAAATCCGGGAGAGGGCCACGTGGAGGTGTCGCGCCGGTTCGTACCCATATCCGCAGCAGGTCTCCAAGGTGAAGAGCCTCTAGTCGATAGAATAATGTAGGTAAGGGAAGTCGGCAAATTGGATCCGTAACTTCGGGATAAGGATTGGCTCTGAGGATCGGGGCGTGTCGGGCTTGGTCGGGAAGTGGGTCAGCGCTAACGTGCCGGGCCTGGGCGAGGTGAGTGCCGTAGGGGTGCCGGTAAGTGCGGGCGTTTAGCGCGGGCGTGGTCTGCTCTCGCCGTTGGTTGGCCTCGTGCTGGCCGGCGGTGCAGGATGCGCGCGCCTGCGCGGCGTTCGCGCCCCGGTGCTTCAACCTGCGTGCAGGATCCGAGCTCGGTCCCGTGCCTTGGCCTCCCACGGATCTTCCTTGCTGCGAGGCCGCGTCCGCCTTAGCGTGCTCCTCCGGGGGCGCGCGGGTGCGCGGATTCTCTTCGGCCGCCATTCAACGATCAACTCAGAACTGGCACGGACTGGGGGAATCCGACTGTCTAATTAAAACAAAGCATTGCGATGGCCCTAGCGGGTGTTGACGCAATGTGATTTCTGCCCAGTGCTCTGAATGTCAACGTGAAGAAATTCAAGCAAGCGCGGGTAAACGGCGGGAGTAACTATGACTCTCTTAAGGTGGCCAAGTGGCGGCGGTGTGGCTGCATCCGGACTTGGCTTTTCGAAGTGCGGTCTTGATGTAGTCGTGCTGCTGCTGCGAGGTGCCTTCCTTGGGTTATAGTTACAGGGAGAGTGATGCGCAATACATGGGCCTAGCCCTCTTAGCCTCTCCTCTCCTGCGGTCTTCTCCCCTTCTCGTGGGCCCGCTGATTTTAGCAGAGTAGAAGACCGCACCAGGGGCTTGGGGGGGTTACCAGCCCCCCCTCGCACTATCCCTTTTTTAGTTGGGGGCAGTAACCAGAGAATAAGTGGTGGCCCTTCCGCTGAAGGTGCCACCCCAACTCCCCCAGCACCTAGCCGGCCAACCGGCCGTGCCGAAAATCTTGTAACTTTTGCAGCTGTATACGCCTGTAGTGAGTGCCACCGCAGCTTCACCACCAAAAACGGTCTCGGGGTCCATCGCCGCCGCCAACACCTTGCGGCCGCCAACGCGGAGATCGTCACGGAGAGGCATCGCGCGAGGTGGACGGAGGAAGAAGTCCTGTCGCTCGCCAAGGCAGAGGCCGAACTGTTCCTCGAGAGGGACGCCCGGTTCTTCTTCGTAAATCAAGAGCTCATCAGGATGTTCCCCGACCGAACGCTTGAGGCAATCAAGTGCCGACGGCGGCAAGCTGCCCACAAGCAGCTTGTCCGCCAATTCATGGAGGCGCTTGAGATCGGTCGGGGGGAAGAGCCGGCGTCCCGCCGGGGAGCAGCGAGCCCGCTGCCTGACGCGGGCGAGGCCGCTGCGCCGCCCGTCGACGCAGCCGAGGACTTCGCGGCCGACACCACCGGGCCGCCGCCGGAGGGGCCGACTGACGCCGCCATCTGGGAGCATCTGGCGGGGCTACCCGCTTCCGCCCAGCGTTTCTCTGCCCTGGATCGTGTCATCGGTCTGGGGCGGGGCACGCCGCCCGATGTCATCCTGGGCATGCTCCCGGATGCCCTTGCGTCGGTCGGGTCCAGAGGGGAGAGATCGATCACCAGGACACAGCGGCCGCGCCAACCATCGAAGCGGCCGCCTGCCGCGCCGCCGACGCAGAAGCGCAAGCGGCGCCGCTGGGAGTACGCGAGAACGCAGGATGCCTTCCGACGGTCGCGTGCGCGTTGCGTGCGCGGCCTCTTGGATGGCACCCTGCTCCAGCCGCCACCTGCCATCCCTGGTCTGCTGGACTTCTGGGCGGACCTCTTCACCAAGAAGCCCATCTCCACCGCGGGCTTCATTCGTGACCGCCTCCTCCCGCACTCAGAGCCTGTCGCTCTCGAGTGCATATGGGGGCCGGTCACACATGAGGAGGTCGCCGCCGCGTTGCCGCCCAGGGGATCAGCAGCCGGGCCGGACGGCCTTACCCCAGCGGAGTTGCGGCGCCTGCCGCACGAAGTCCTGGTGAAAGTGATGAATCTCTTCCTTCTGGCCCGCGCCCTTCCGGAACGCCTGCTTCGCGCGCGGACGTCCCTTCTCCCGAAAACGGCTGCACCAACATCCCCCGCTGACTTTCGCCCCATTACGGTCTGCTCGGTGTTGGCGCGGACCTTTCACAAGGTTCTCGCGTCACGCCTGATGCGCGCTTGTGCTGTGGACGAACGTCAGCGGGCATTCATCCCTCGGGATGGGATGTTGGAAAATACCTTCATCTTGGACACTGCTCTCACCGACGCAGTTCGCTCCTGCCGCTCTGTCTTTGTGGCATCGATCGACGTATCTAAGGCATTCGATTCGGTAGATCATGCTGCCCTTCGCCCCGTGCTGAAGGCGCATGGCCTGCCGGATTGCTTTGTCGAGTATGTCGAGCGGTGCTACGAGGGCAGCACGACAGTGATAGCGGACGGCGCCGGCGTGGGCGTGTCTGTGCAGCCAGCACGGGGCGTTCGCCAGGGCGATCCCCTCTCCCCCCTCCTGTTCAACTTTGCGGTGGACTACGTTTTAGGCCAACTGCCCTCCCACATCGGAGCTCGGATCCTCGGTCGCAGAGTCAACGCTGCGGCCTTTGCAGATGACGTCTTGCTGTTTGCAGCGACCCCGAGGGGCTTGCAGTCCCTCATCGACGCAGCTACCGCAGCCCTCGCCCACCTGGGGCTGCAGATCAACGCCCGGAAGTGTTTCACCCTCGCCTTAGTCGCGTCAGGGCGCGAGAAGAAGGTGAAGGTGGACAGCAATGTCACCTTCACAGCAGGCAATACCACCGTGCCTGCCCTGCGTGTGGGTGAAACCTTCCGGTACCTGGGGCTGCAATTTTCCACGGCGGGTCGCTGTGTCTTCAATCCACGTAGCCACCTGGTGGAGCAGCTTGACGTCATCTCCCGAGCTCCGCTGAAGCCGCAACAGCGCCTCCACGCTCTCACCAACGTACTTCTCCCTGGCCTGTACCACGGGCTGGCCCTCAGCCGCACCCGGGTGGGTGCATTGAAGTCGGCCGACGTTACCATCCGGGCCGCCGTCAGGAGATGGTTCCGCCTTCCGGCGGACACCCCCCTGGGATACTTCCACGCTCCTGTTGCCCAGGGGGGCCTCGGCATTCCATCTTGCCGATGGATGGGTCCGACCCTCCGTCGGTCCCGTCTCCTGGCGCTGAAGAAGATAGGGCCAGCCTGCGACGGTGCAGGCATGGATGAGGTGCAGCGTGAGATCGAGGTGCTGGAGCGCCACCTAATGTGGGAGGGCCACCTCCTCAAATCGTCAACGCAGGTTGGGGAAATGTGGGCGGCGCGCCTACACATCGCCATTGACGGTGCGGCACTGTCATCTTCTGCCGCCGTCAGTGGCCAACATCAGTGGGTCGCCGACACCAGTCGCCTGCTATCTGGGCGTGAATACATCGACGCCCTCCGCGCCCGCATCAACGCCTTCCCTACGAAGGCACGGCGCAGTCGCGGGCGGGAGGCGGACACCAGATGCCGCGCGGGGTGCCAGGCCGTGGAGACCGCCAACCACGTACTTCAGGCTTGCTTTAGGACGCACGGGTCCCGGGTCAAGCGCCATGACGCTGTAGTGCGTTATGTCGCCCGTGGACTCGCGCAGAGGGGCTTCAATGTCTCTGTGGAGCCCCACCTCCGAACACCTGAGGGCATCCGCAA
>NW_025725864.1:309943-312443 GCF_021461395.2 Schistocerca americana
TATGTCGTACCTTAACCTAACCTATGTCGTACCTTAACCTAACCTATGTCGTACCTTAACCTAACCTATGTCGTACCTTAACCTAACCTATGTCGTACCTTAACCTAACCTATGTCGTACCTTAACCTAACCTATGTCGTACCTTAACCTAACCTGTATTGCGCCTTAACCTAACCTGTATTGCGCCTTAACCTAACCTGTATTGCGCCTTAACGTAACCTGTATTGCGCCTTAACGTAACCTGTATTGCGCCTTAACGTAACCTGTATTGCGCCTTAACGTAACCTGTATTGCGCCTTAACGTAACCTGTATTGCGCCTTAACGTAACCTGTATTGCGCCTTAACGTAACCTGTATTGCGCCTTAACGTAACCTGTATTGCGCCTTAACGTAACCTGTATTGCGCCTTAACGTAACCTGTATTGCGCCTTAACGTAACCTGTATTGCGCCTTAACGTAACCTGTATTGCGCCTTAACGTAACCTGTATTGCGCCTTAACGTAACCTGTATTGCGCCTTAACGTAACCTGTATTGCGCCTTAACGTAACCTGTATTGCGCCTTAACGTAACCTGTATTGCGCCTTAACGTAACCTGTATTGCGCCTTAACGTAACCTGTATTGCGCCTTAACGTAACCTGTATTGCGCCTTAACGTAACCTGTATTGCGCCTTAACGTAACCTGCATTGCGCCTTAACGTAACCTGCATTGCGCCTTAACGTAACCTGTATTGCGCCTTAACGTAACCTGTATTGCGCCTTAACGTAACCTGTATTGCGCCTTAACGTAACCTGTATTGCGCCTTAACGTAACCTGTATTGCGCCTTAACGTAACCTGTATTGCGCCTTAACGTAACCTGTATTGCGCCTTAACGTAACCTGTATTGCGCCTTAACGTAACCTGTATTGCGCCTTAACGTAACCGATATTGCGCCTTAACGTAACCTATATTGCGCCGTAACGTAACCTATATTGCGCCGTAACGTAACCCACATTGCCCCTTAACGTAACCCACATTGCCCCTTAACGTAACCCACATTGCCCCTTAACGTAACCCAACACACGTTGGGCCTTAACCCAACACACGTTGGGCCTTAACCCAACACACGTTGGGCCTTAACCCAACACACGTTGGGCCTTAACCCAACACACGTTGGGCCTTAACCCAACACACGTTGGGCCTTAACCCAACACACGTTGGGCCTTAACCCAACACACGTTGGGCCTTAACCCAACACACGTTGGGCCTTAACCCAACACACGTTGGGCCTTAACCCAACACACGTTGGGCCTTAACCCAACACACGTTGGGCCTTAACCCAACACACGTTGGGCCTTAACCCAACACACGTTGGGCCTTAACCCAACACACGTTGGGCCTTAACCCAACACACGTTGGGCCTTAACCTGCTCTGTAATTGTCATACGACGCGTTAAATTAGTGTAGTGTTGCCTAACTGCAACCCCCGCAATATAGTTTGCTACTCGCACTGCCCGGTCCCCAGTGTATCGCTTCATGTTAAACACCTTGCAGCTATACACTGTAATGTGGATGGCAGCAGGACGTACATGCTCAATGCCCTTTGCAGTTGTTCATTGGCATTTGCAGTTGTTCATTGGCATTCGCATGTGCGAAGCACTTAGCCTACGCTGTGGTACGGCCTGTGTCAACTGTCCGCTGATGTTGTACGTCCAAATCACACACTGTACTGCACATTGGTCCTCATGTACTGAATGATACATCGTGGTACATGTGACCGTACAACGACTGCGCCAACAACGGCGAACCATGCGGTCCAAATGTTGTGCACTCAGCTACGTGTCGTCTCCCTATAAGAGCTGGATTGCAGTGTGGTATGCCCTGGATGGCGATCAGCATGAGCCGTCTGTTGATGTAGTGGCGCGTGTTGTCAGACGTAGTCGTCTCTTCTCACACACCGTGATAGCATGGTGCACTGCGTTCCACATCTGCGACATGCGACAGAGGCCGGTTGACAGTCGTTCGCGCAATGGACATCGCATACGTACGGGGGCCACCTTCCACGTGTTCGCGAAGCGTGCACATGTTGTTGCGTGTATGTGGGCAGACATAGTGTGTCGTGACACCTGACACAGGCATGCAACAATCGTTGAATTTGCAAATGGCGATGGACGCCTACGTTTGCTGGTGACGTTATGCAAATGAACAACTGGTAAACCGTTGTGGTGCGGTTGTTCTCGCTAGAGGTGAATCAGTGATGGCGACGATCGGTTGAGCTACCAACCGGTTGTTCCAGCGATACCCACCATGCCCACGAACGTGAATGGCATCTGGGTGTGAAGCGATACGCGGCGGTGGCTGGGTGGGACCGTCCCCGGCCGGTGAGGGGGGGCCTCCCGGCGTGCTGGCCGCGCGGTGCGTGGGCGCACGCGCTACAGCCGGCTGGTGGGGGCGGCCAGTGGCAGGCGCGCCGGCCGACGGAGGCGGCAGGCGGCGCAGCTGCGCGCCGGCGCACCCTGC
>NW_025725864.1:322443-327443 GCF_021461395.2 Schistocerca americana
AGCATGGAATGAGAGCGCCGCCTGTCATGAGCCAAAGGTGCATCCTGACGTGGCAAATCAGATGATGCCGCAGGCATCCACTTACTATAATCACAATCAACAAACCGGCCGCCCCGCCCCGCCCCCCATTAAACCTTTCCTTACAACAATGTGTACCTTAACCTAACCTATATCGTACCGTAACCTAACCTATATCGTACCGTAACCTAACCTATGTCGTACCGTAACCTAACCTATGTCGTACCGTAACCTAACCTATGTCGTACCGTAACCTAACCTATGTCGTACCGTAACCTAACCTATGTCGTACCGTAACCTAACCTATGTCGTACCGTAACCTAACCTATGTCGTACCGTAACCTAACCTATGTCGTACCGTAACCTAACCTATGTCGTACCGTAACCTAACCTATGTCGTACCGTAACCTAACCTATGTCGTACCTTAACCTAACCTATGTCGTACCTTAACCTAACCTATGTCGTACCTTAACCTAACCTATGTCGTACCTTAACCTAACCTATGTCGTACCTTAACCTAACCTATGTCGTACCTTAACCTAACCTATGTCGTACCTTAACCTAACCTATGTCGTACCTTAACCTAACCTATGTCGTACCTTAACCTAACCTATGTCGTACCTTAACCTAACCTATGTCGTACCTTAACCTAACCTATGTCGTACCTTAACCTAACCTATGTCGTACCTTAACCTAACCTATGTCGTACCTTAACCTAACCTATGTCGTACCTTAACCTAACCTATGTCGTACCTTAACCTAACCTATGTCGTACCTTAACCTAACCTATGTCGTACCTTAACCTAACCTATGTCGTACCTTAACCTAACCTATGTCGTACCTTAACCTAACCTATGTCGTACCTTAACCTAACCTATGTCGTACCTTAACCTAACCTATGTCGTACCTTAACCTAACCTATGTCGTACCTTAACCTAACCTATGTCGTACCTTAACCTAACCTATGTCGTACCTTAACCTAACCTATGTCGTACCTTAACCTAACCTATGTCGTACCTTAACCTAACCTGTATTGCGCCTTAACCTAACCTGTATTGCGCCTTAACCTAACCTGTATTGCGCCTTAACGTAACCTGTATTGCGCCTTAACGTAACCTGTATTGCGCCTTAACGTAACCTGTATTGCGCCTTAACGTAACCTGTATTGCGCCTTAACGTAACCTGTATTGCGCCTTAACGTAACCTGTATTGCGCCTTAACGTAACCTGTATTGCGCCTTAACGTAACCTGTATTGCGCCTTAACGTAACCTGTATTGCGCCTTAACGTAACCTGTATTGCGCCTTAACGTAACCTGTATTGCGCCTTAACGTAACCTGTATTGCGCCTTAACGTAACCTGTATTGCGCCTTAACGTAACCTGTATTGCGCCTTAACGTAACCTGTATTGCGCCTTAACGTAACCTGTATTGCGCCTTAACGTAACCTGTATTGCGCCTTAACGTAACCTGTATTGCGCCTTAACGTAACCTGTATTGCGCCTTAACGTAACCTGTATTGCGCCTTAACGTAACCTGCATTGCGCCTTAACGTAACCTGCATTGCGCCTTAACGTAACCTGTATTGCGCCTTAACGTAACCTGTATTGCGCCTTAACGTAACCTGTATTGCGCCTTAACGTAACCTGTATTGCGCCTTAACGTAACCTGTATTGCGCCTTAACGTAACCTGTATTGCGCCTTAACGTAACCTGTATTGCGCCTTAACGTAACCTGTATTGCGCCTTAACGTAACCTGTATTGCGCCTTAACGTAACCGATATTGCGCCTTAACGTAACCTATATTGCGCCGTAACGTAACCTATATTGCGCCGTAACGTAACCCACATTGCCCCTTAACGTAACCCACATTGCCCCTTAACGTAACCCACATTGCCCCTTAACGTAACCCAACACACGTTGGGCCTTAACCCAACACACGTTGGGCCTTAACCCAACACACGTTGGGCCTTAACCCAACACACGTTGGGCCTTAACCCAACACACGTTGGGCCTTAACCCAACACACGTTGGGCCTTAACCCAACACACGTTGGGCCTTAACCCAACACACGTTGGGCCTTAACCCAACACACGTTGGGCCTTAACCCAACACACGTTGGGCCTTAACCCAACACACGTTGGGCCTTAACCCAACACACGTTGGGCCTTAACCCAACACACGTTGGGCCTTAACCTGCTCTGTAATTGTCATACGACGCGTTAAATTAGTGTAGTGTTGCCTAACTGCAACCCCCGCAATATAGTTTGCTACTCGCACTGCCCGGTCCCCAGTGTATCGCTTCATGTTAAACACCTTGCAGCTATACACTGTAATGTGGATGGCAGCAGGACGTACATGCTCAATGCCCTTTGCAGTTGTTCATTGGCATTTGCAGTTGTTCATTGGCATTCGCATGTGCGAAGCACTTAGCCTACGCTGTGGTACGGCCTGTGTCAACTGTCCGCTGATGTTGTACGTCCAAATCACACACTGTACTGCACATTGGTCCTCATGTACTGAATGATACATCGTGGTACATGTGACCGTACAACGACTGCGCCAACAACGGCGAACCATGCGGTCCAAATGTTGTGCACTCAGCTACGTGTCGTCTCCCTATAAGAGCTGGATTGCAGTGTGGTATGCCCTGGATGGCGATCAGCATGAGCCGTCTGTTGATGTAGTGGCGCGTGTTGTCAGACGTAGTCGTCTCTTCTCACACACCGTGATAGCATGGTGCACTGCGTTCCACATCTGCGACATGCGACAGAGGCCGGTTGACAGTCGTTCGCGCAATGGACATCGCATACGTACGGGGGCCACCTTCCACGTGTTCGCGAAGCGTGCACATGTTGTTGCGTGTATGTGGGCAGACATAGTGTGTCGTGACACCTGACACAGGCATGCAACAATCGTTGAATTTGCAAATGGCGATGGACGCCTACGTTTGCTGGTGACGTTATGCAAATGAACAACTGGTAAACCGTTGTGGTGCGGTTGTTCTCGCTAGAGGTGAATCAGTGATGGCGACGATCGGTTGAGCTACCAACCGGTTGTTCCAGCGATACCCACCATGCCCACGAACGTGAATGGCATCTGGGTGTGAAGCGATACGCGGCGGTGGCTGGGTGGGACCGTCCCCGGCCGGTGAGGGGGGGCCTCCCGGCGTGCTGGCCGCGCGGTGCGTGGGCGCACGCGCTACAGCCGGCTGGTGGGGGCGGCCAGTGGCAGGCGCGCCGGCCGACGGAGGCGGCAGGCGGCGCAGCTGCGCGCCGGCGCACCCTGCACGCGGCGCCGTGCGGCCAAAGTAGGTCCTCGCGGGCCCGGTGCGAAGCGCGGTGGACATCTGCAGTGTGCTGGTCCGATTGAGGACTGTGTGCGCTGAGGATGCGCCGCCGCCCGGCGCTCGGCGCCGCGACGCCGTCTGCTGCTCGGTCGCCTCTGCGGTTCTCGCAGGTGGTTTGTATCGCAGCTGTGCGGACGTGTTGGCGCGTGCGCTGTGCTGGGAGAGTTCGCTTCGGCACCCAAGTGGGGCTTTTGTCCTTCTGTGGCGCTGGCGTTGGAGCTGCCGGTCACCGTAGGTGGCGCGTGTTGTCTCCCGCCGGCAATGCCACGACAGCACGCTCCCGGGCCTCTGTCGGCAGCGGCAAGCTCAGTTGGGAGCACGGGTGGTCGCACCTAAAGCGTCTACTCGCCAAACTCCGGGCGATTGCGCCTCTCTCGAACCCGACCAAGTACTTAGGACGGCGCTGCGCGCCGCCGGGACCTGAGAGGGTTTCGAGGTGTATTGTGCAGGGGAGCTCAGCCTCCTCCTGTTTGCAGAATAATTGAGCGGACGCTTGCGTGTTCGCGCGGGCCCCCGGGACACACTCCCGGGCGGCCGGCTGCTCAGCTCTAGTTGACGCAGCTCCCTGGTTGATCCTGCCAGTAGTCATATGCTTGTCTCAAAGATTAAGCCATGCATGTCTCAGTACAAGCCGCATTAAGGTGAAACCGCGAATGGCTCATTAAATCAGTTATGGTTCCTTAGATCGTACCCACGTTACTTGGATAACTGTGGTAATTCTAGAGCTAATACATGCAAACAGAGTCCCGACCAGAGATGGAAGGGACGCTTTTATTAGATCAAAACCAATCGGTCGGCTCGTCCGGTCCGTTTGCCTTGGTGACTCTGAATAACTTTGGGCTGATCGCACGGTCCTCGTACCGGCGACGCATCTTTCAAATGTCTGCCTTATCAACTGTCGATGGTAGGTTCTGCGCCTACCATGGTTGTAACGGGTAACGGGGAATCAGGGTTCGATTCCGGAGAGGGAGCCTGAGAAACGGCTACCACATCCAAGGAAGGCAGCAGGCGCGCAAATTACCCACTCCCGGCACGGGGAGGTAGTGACGAAAAATAACGATACGGGACTCATCCGAGGCCCCGTAATCGGAATGAGTACACTTTAAATCCTTTAACGAGTATCTATTGGAGGGCAAGTCTGGTGCCAGCAGCCGCGGTAATTCCAGCTCCAATAGCGTATATTAAAGTTGTTGCGGTTAAAAAGCTCGTAGTTGGATTTGTGTCCCACGCTGTTGGTTCACCGCCCGTCGGTGTTTAACTGGCATGTATCGTGGGACGTCCTGCCGGTGGGGCGAGCCGAAGGCGTGCGACGCGCCTCGTGCGTGCTCGTGCGTCCCGAGGCGGACCCCGTTGCAATCCTACCAGGGTGCTCTTGAGTGAGTGTCTCGGTGGGCCGGCACGTTTACTTTGAACAAATTAGAGTGCTTAAAGCAGGCAAGCCCGCCTGAATACTGTGTGCATGGAATAATGGAATAGGACCTCGGTTCTATTTTGTTGGTTTTCGGAACCCGAGGTAATGATTAATAGGGACAGGCGGGGGCATTCGTATTGCGACGTTAGAGGTGAAATTCTTGGATCGTCGCAAGACGAACAGAAGCGAAAGCATTTGCCAAGTATGTTTTCATTAATCAAGA
>NW_025725864.1:334943-339943 GCF_021461395.2 Schistocerca americana
CACCCAGTGCATCCTCTCCGCCACATTAGACAATCCACACTGTCATAACCAGACTGGGAGGTCCACTCAGAAAACAGAATATCCCACCCACCCGACAACCACCATTGCTCAGCCAAGCCACCAACACCCACACATGTCCTACACAGGGGTGCACCCAACATCACAATACTGCCTCCTCTCACAGCACACAAACAATGGCAGGAATGAAAGACACAGGTCTGCCACAAGCATGGAATGAGAGCGCCGCCTGTCATGAGCCAAAGGTGCATCCTGACGTGGCAAATCAGATGATGCCGCAGGCATCCACTTACTATAATCACAATCAACAAACCGGCCGCCCCGCCCCGCCCCCCATTAAACCTTTCCTTACAACAATGTGTACCTTAACCTAACCTATATCGTACCGTAACCTAACCTATGTCGTACCGTAACCTAACCTATGTCGTACCGTAACCTAACCTATGTCGTACCGTAACCTAACCTATGTCGTACCGTAACCTAACCTATGTCGTACCGTAACCTAACCTATGTCGTACCGTAACCTAACCTATGTCGTACCGTAACCTAACCTATGTCGTACCGTAACCTAACCTATGTCGTACCGTAACCTAACCTATGTCGTACCTTAACCTAACCTATGTCGTACCTTAACCTAACCTATGTCGTACCTTAACCTAACCTATGTCGTACCTTAACCTAACCTATGTCGTACCTTAACCTAACCTATGTCGTACCTTAACCTAACCTATGTCGTACCTTAACCTAACCTATGTCGTACCTTAACCTAACCTATGTCGTACCTTAACCTAACCTATGTCGTACCTTAACCTAACCTATGTCGTACCTTAACCTAACCTATGTCGTACCTTAACCTAACCTATGTCGTACCTTAACCTAACCTATGTCGTACCTTAACCTAACCTATGTCGTACCTTAACCTAACCTATGTCGTACCTTAACCTAACCTATGTCGTACCTTAACCTAACCTATGTCGTACCTTAACCTAACCTATGTCGTACCTTAACCTAACCTATGTCGTACCTTAACCTAACCTATGTCGTACCTTAACCTAACCTATGTCGTACCTTAACCTAACCTATGTCGTACCTTAACCTAACCTATGTCGTACCTTAACCTAACCTATGTCGTACCTTAACCTAACCTATGTCGTACCTTAACCTAACCTATGTCGTACCTTAACCTAACCTATGTCGTACCTTAACCTAACCTATGTCGTACCTTAACCTAACCTATGTCGTACCTTAACCTAACCTATGTCGTACCTTAACCTAACCTATGTCGTACCTTAACCTAACCTATGTCGTACCTTAACCTAACCTGTATTGCGCCTTAACCTAACCTGTATTGCGCCTTAACCTAACCTGTATTGCGCCTTAACGTAACCTGTATTGCGCCTTAACGTAACCTGTATTGCGCCTTAACGTAACCTGTATTGCGCCTTAACGTAACCTGTATTGCGCCTTAACGTAACCTGTATTGCGCCTTAACGTAACCTGTATTGCGCCTTAACGTAACCTGTATTGCGCCTTAACGTAACCTGTATTGCGCCTTAACGTAACCTGTATTGCGCCTTAACGTAACCTGTATTGCGCCTTAACGTAACCTGTATTGCGCCTTAACGTAACCTGTATTGCGCCTTAACGTAACCTGTATTGCGCCTTAACGTAACCTGTATTGCGCCTTAACGTAACCTGTATTGCGCCTTAACGTAACCTGTATTGCGCCTTAACGTAACCTGTATTGCGCCTTAACGTAACCTGTATTGCGCCTTAACGTAACCTGTATTGCGCCTTAACGTAACCTGCATTGCGCCTTAACGTAACCTGCATTGCGCCTTAACGTAACCTGTATTGCGCCTTAACGTAACCTGTATTGCGCCTTAACGTAACCTGTATTGCGCCTTAACGTAACCTGTATTGCGCCTTAACGTAACCTGTATTGCGCCTTAACGTAACCTGTATTGCGCCTTAACGTAACCTGTATTGCGCCTTAACGTAACCTGTATTGCGCCTTAACGTAACCTGTATTGCGCCTTAACGTAACCGATATTGCGCCTTAACGTAACCTATATTGCGCCGTAACGTAACCTATATTGCGCCGTAACGTAACCCACATTGCCCCTTAACGTAACCCACATTGCCCCTTAACGTAACCCACATTGCCCCTTAACGTAACCCAACACACGTTGGGCCTTAACCCAACACACGTTGGGCCTTAACCCAACACACGTTGGGCCTTAACCCAACACACGTTGGGCCTTAACCCAACACACGTTGGGCCTTAACCCAACACACGTTGGGCCTTAACCCAACACACGTTGGGCCTTAACCCAACACACGTTGGGCCTTAACCCAACACACGTTGGGCCTTAACCCAACACACGTTGGGCCTTAACCCAACACACGTTGGGCCTTAACCCAACACACGTTGGGCCTTAACCTGCTCTGTAATTGTCATACGACGCGTTAAATTAGTGTAGTGTTGCCTAACTGCAACCCCCGCAATATAGTTTGCTACTCGCACTGCCCGGTCCCCAGTGTATCGCTTCATGTTAAACACCTTGCAGCTATACACTGTAATGTGGATGGCAGCAGGACGTACATGCTCAATGCCCTTTGCAGTTGTTCATTGGCATTTGCAGTTGTTCATTGGCATTCGCATGTGCGAAGCACTTAGCCTACGCTGTGGTACGGCCTGTGTCAACTGTCCGCTGATGTTGTACGTCCAAATCACACACTGTACTGCACATTGGTCCTCATGTACTGAATGATACATCGTGGTACATGTGACCGTACAACGACTGCGCCAACAACGGCGAACCATGCGGTCCAAATGTTGTGCACTCAGCTACGTGTCGTCTCCCTATAAGAGCTGGATTGCAGTGTGGTATGCCCTGGATGGCGATCAGCATGAGCCGTCTGTTGATGTAGTGGCGCGTGTTGTCAGACGTAGTCGTCTCTTCTCACACACCGTGATAGCATGGTGCACTGCGTTCCACATCTGCGACATGCGACAGAGGCCGGTTGACAGTCGTTCGCGCAATGGACATCGCATACGTACGGGGGCCACCTTCCACGTGTTCGCGAAGCGTGCACATGTTGTTGCGTGTATGTGGGCAGACATAGTGTGTCGTGACACCTGACACAGGCATGCAACAATCGTTGAATTTGCAAATGGCGATGGACGCCTACGTTTGCTGGTGACGTTATGCAAATGAACAACTGGTAAACCGTTGTGGTGCGGTTGTTCTCGCTAGAGGTGAATCAGTGATGGCGACGATCGGTTGAGCTACCAACCGGTTGTTCCAGCGATACCCACCATGCCCACGAACGTGAATGGCATCTGGGTGTGAAGCGATACGCGGCGGTGGCTGGGTGGGACCGTCCCCGGCCGGTGAGGGGGGGCCTCCCGGCGTGCTGGCCGCGCGGTGCGTGGGCGCACGCGCTACAGCCGGCTGGTGGGGGCGGCCAGTGGCAGGCGCGCCGGCCGACGGAGGCGGCAGGCGGCGCAGCTGCGCGCCGGCGCACCCTGCACGCGGCGCCGTGCGGCCAAAGTAGGTCCTCGCGGGCCCGGTGCGAAGCGCGGTGGACATCTGCAGTGTGCTGGTCCGATTGAGGACTGTGTGCGCTGAGGATGCGCCGCCGCCCGGCGCTCGGCGCCGCGACGCCGTCTGCTGCTCGGTCGCCTCTGCGGTTCTCGCAGGTGGTTTGTATCGCAGCTGTGCGGACGTGTTGGCGCGTGCGCTGTGCTGGGAGAGTTCGCTTCGGCACCCAAGTGGGGCTTTTGTCCTTCTGTGGCGCTGGCGTTGGAGCTGCCGGTCACCGTAGGTGGCGCGTGTTGTCTCCCGCCGGCAATGCCACGACAGCACGCTCCCGGGCCTCTGTCGGCAGCGGCAAGCTCAGTTGGGAGCACGGGTGGTCGCACCTAAAGCGTCTACTCGCCAAACTCCGGGCGATTGCGCCTCTCTCGAACCCGACCAAGTACTTAGGACGGCGCTGCGCGCCGCCGGGACCTGAGAGGGTTTCGAGGTGTATTGTGCAGGGGAGCTCAGCCTCCTCCTGTTTGCAGAATAATTGAGCGGACGCTTGCGTGTTCGCGCGGGCCCCCGGGACACACTCCCGGGCGGCCGGCTGCTCAGCTCTAGTTGACGCAGCTCCCTGGTTGATCCTGCCAGTAGTCATATGCTTGTCTCAAAGATTAAGCCATGCATGTCTCAGTACAAGCCGCATTAAGGTGAAACCGCGAATGGCTCATTAAATCAGTTATGGTTCCTTAGATCGTACCCACGTTACTTGGATAACTGTGGTAATTCTAGAGCTAATACATGCAAACAGAGTCCCGACCAGAGATGGAAGGGACGCTTTTATTAGATCAAAACCAATCGGTCGGCTCGTCCGGTCCGTTTGCCTTGGTGACTCTGAATAACTTTGGGCTGATCGCACGGTCCTCGTACCGGCGACGCATCTTTCAAATGTCTGCCTTATCAACTGTCGATGGTAGGTTCTGCGCCTACCATGGTTGTAACGGGTAACGGGGAATCAGGGTTCGATTCCGGAGAGGGAGCCTGAGAAACGGCTACCACATCCAAGGAAGGCAGCAGGCGCGCAAATTACCCACTCCCGGCACGGGGAGGTAGTGACGAAAAATAACGATACGGGACTCATCCGAGGCCCCGTAATCGGAATGAGTACACTTTAAATCCTTTAACGAGTATCTATTGGAGGGCAAGTCTGGTGCCAGCAGCCGCGGTAATTCCAGCTCCAATAGCGTATATTAAAGTTGTTGCGGTTAAAAAGCTCGTAGTTGGATTTGTGTCCCACGCTGTTGGTTCACCGCCCGTCGGTGTTTAACTGGCATGTATCGTGGGACGTCCTGCCGGTGGGGCGAGCCGAAGGCGTGCGACGCGCCTCGTGCGTGCTCGTGCGTCCCGAGGCGGACCCCGTTGCAATCCTACCAGGGTGCTCTTGAGTGAGTGTCT
>NW_025725864.1:347443-357443 GCF_021461395.2 Schistocerca americana
TAGTGGAGGGTTGCTACCGAATATGTTGAATAGGTGGTGCCAGACCAGTCCATGGTAATATAGGGTTGTTGTCCAGGGCCATCGTTTGAGGAAGTCGGGCCACGTTTTTCAGCGTGGGAATCACTAGTAACCGAGAGCCTTTGGCCACGATGTTACCCTGCAGACTGCATGGCAACTACCCTTAGAACTGTCATGTTTCTACCCGATCCCTAGCTCACATGCGCTAGGCGGTAAAGGGCGAGACTGGCAGATCAGTAATGCAGTAGAGGGCCGCGTATGGTGGCATCGGCCGTAACTCGTCTCTGGCTGCAAGAGGAGTCTTGCTAACACGAGTAGCGTGGTGGTAAAAGACCACGCAAAAAAGCGGTAAACGCTGGGATAGCCGTCTGAGGTGTCGGTTCACGTGGTGGCGTGAACTAGTATCCGAACCCTGTGTGGTAACGGCGATGTCCCTTGGCAGACCACACGGCGTTTACTCACAAAACTGCCGAAAGCTACCCAATCCCGCGCCTCGAAAGGTAGAACCCACGGGCAACGGGCGCTTTCCGGTAGTAGGAGATGTGTGGTAGAGGATCGCGTTGCGACCTCGGACAGAAACTCGTCTGTGTGACAAGAGACATCTTGTAAAAACGAGTACCTAATAAGGGAACCATGGGGTAGCTGCTGGGGTAGTCGTCGGAGGTGTCGGTTCACGCGTGAACTAGTATCCAAGTTCTCCTACGGGAGATACGATGAGCCCCTTGGCAGACCGCACGGCAGCTACCTATAAAACTGCCTGTTTTCTACCTTATCCCTGGTTGATGTCTCGACAGGGCAACAGGCGACTCAGGCAGTAAGAGATTTGCGGTAGAGGACCCGAATTAAAATGTCCTCGGCGGTTACTCGTCTAACGTGGTGGGACTAAAGCCAACACGAGTAGTAAACATTTTTGGTCCGAGTCCCGAACATCTGGGACTTGGCTTTATGGCCTAGAACCTGTGGCTAACTCGGGTGTAGCTGGGTAGAACTGGTGAGCCTGAGGGTGCCCGGGCTCGACAGTGGGTAAGCCTGGCCAGCTGCGAGCTGTACTAATTACGAGCTACAGACTCGATCGCGTAACTCACTGTACGGATTCCGATGCTGAGTGATCAGCTAGGAGGCGCCCCGTCCACGTCGGTCCCCGTGGGCGTTGCACTCGCAGTCGCCAAGACTCGGGGCAATGGCTAAGTGCGCTCCTCAATATATTACTCGGAAGAGTAATGAGGGTCCGAGCCCCCAGTGTGGGGAGAGTTTTTCCGAGCCCTGACCCACCTATTTGGCAGGGCGTAGCTTCCCCCACCCCTGACCTGTGACATTGTCACAACACACCGGCACTAGTCTGTACACAAACTGTCTGTAATTAATTGCCATACCCGGGGGAAGCTGCCGAGAGAAGTACCTACGTAGTGGAGCCGCCGTTCTACTGTTGAACAGGAATAGAACAGCAAAACTTGACTGGAACCAGAATTAGTACACACAGGGCGCTGATTAGTAAATGATGCAGAGCCATTATAATCGAGACGACATATCCGAATGTCCCTATACATGAGCTGCGGGCTGTACCAGTTACGAGCTAGAGACGCGACCGCGTTGCTCTCTGTACGAATGCCGATGCTGAGCGGTCAGCTAGGAGGCGCTCCATCCATGTCGGTACCGGTGAGCGTTGCACTCGCAGTCGCAAGAACGTACGGCAAGTATATTACCTGGAAGAGTCAATGACAGTCCACGCCCCCCTGCGTGGGAAGAGTCTTTCTAGGCCATGACCCACCGGAAGGGCGCAGCGTCCCCCACCCCAGACATGTGACGTCACACCATCGGTATTGACGACTAGACTGATTCCTTATAATCATTTGCCATACACCGGTGGAAGCTGCCGAGACGAGTAACTACATAGCGGGCTCGCCGTGTCACTAATGTACAGAGATACAACAGTTTCGACTGGAACCGGATTAAACGTATACACGGCGCTGATTAGTAATAGATAGAGCCATCAGAATACAGATAATGTATACAACTGTCCGTATACATGCTGAAAGACTCTGCTCACAATCACAACCACACGTCAGCCACACACCCTTATCACGCACTACTCTCTGCCTGTAACACGCACACAGACAATATGTAAGCACCAGCATGGAACAACACCCAGTGCATCCTCTCCGCCACATTAGACAATCCACACTGTCATAACCAGACTGGGAGGTCCACTCAGAAAACAGAATATCCCACCCACCCGACAACCACCATTGCTCAGCCAAGCCACCAACACCCACACATGTCCTACACAGGGGTGCACCCAACATCACAATACTGCCTCCTCTCACAGCACACAAACAATGGCAGGAATGAAAGACACAGGTCTGCCACAAGCATGGAATGAGAGCGCCGCCTGTCATGAGCCAAAGGTGCATCCTGACGTGGCAAATCAGATGATGCCGCAGGCATCCACTTACTATAATCACAATCAACAAACCGGCCGCCCCGCCCCGCCCCCCATTAAACCTTTCCTTACAACAATGTGTACCTTAACCTAACCTATATCGTACCGTAACCTAACCTATATCGTACCGTAACCTAACCTATGTCGTACCGTAACCTAACCTATGTCGTACCGTAACCTAACCTATGTCGTACCGTAACCTAACCTATGTCGTACCGTAACCTAACCTATGTCGTACCGTAACCTAACCTATGTCGTACCGTAACCTAACCTATGTCGTACCGTAACCTAACCTATGTCGTACCGTAACCTAACCTATGTCGTACCGTAACCTAACCTATGTCGTACCGTAACCTAACCTATGTCGTACCTTAACCTAACCTATGTCGTACCTTAACCTAACCTATGTCGTACCTTAACCTAACCTATGTCGTACCTTAACCTAACCTATGTCGTACCTTAACCTAACCTATGTCGTACCTTAACCTAACCTATGTCGTACCTTAACCTAACCTATGTCGTACCTTAACCTAACCTATGTCGTACCTTAACCTAACCTATGTCGTACCTTAACCTAACCTATGTCGTACCTTAACCTAACCTATGTCGTACCTTAACCTAACCTATGTCGTACCTTAACCTAACCTATGTCGTACCTTAACCTAACCTATGTCGTACCTTAACCTAACCTATGTCGTACCTTAACCTAACCTATGTCGTACCTTAACCTAACCTATGTCGTACCTTAACCTAACCTATGTCGTACCTTAACCTAACCTATGTCGTACCTTAACCTAACCTATGTCGTACCTTAACCTAACCTATGTCGTACCTTAACCTAACCTATGTCGTACCTTAACCTAACCTATGTCGTACCTTAACCTAACCTATGTCGTACCTTAACCTAACCTATGTCGTACCTTAACCTAACCTATGTCGTACCTTAACCTAACCTATGTCGTACCTTAACCTAACCTATGTCGTACCTTAACCTAACCTATGTCGTACCTTAACCTAACCTATGTCGTACCTTAACCTAACCTATGTCGTACCTTAACCTAACCTATGTCGTACCTTAACCTAACCTATGTCGTACCTTAACCTAACCTATGTCGTACCTTAACCTAACCTGTATTGCGCCTTAACCTAACCTGTATTGCGCCTTAACGTAACCTGTATTGCGCCTTAACGTAACCTGTATTGCGCCTTAACGTAACCTGTATTGCGCCTTAACGTAACCTGTATTGCGCCTTAACGTAACCTGTATTGCGCCTTAACGTAACCTGTATTGCGCCTTAACGTAACCTGTATTGCGCCTTAACGTAACCTGTATTGCGCCTTAACGTAACCTGTATTGCGCCTTAACGTAACCTGTATTGCGCCTTAACGTAACCTGTATTGCGCCTTAACGTAACCTGTATTGCGCCTTAACGTAACCTGTATTGCGCCTTAACGTAACCTGTATTGCGCCTTAACGTAACCTGTATTGCGCCTTAACGTAACCTGTATTGCGCCTTAACGTAACCTGTATTGCGCCTTAACGTAACCTGTATTGCGCCTTAACGTAACCTGCATTGCGCCTTAACGTAACCTGCATTGCGCCTTAACGTAACCTGCATTGCGCCTTAACGTAACCTGTATTGCGCCTTAACGTAACCTGTATTGCGCCTTAACGTAACCTGTATTGCGCCTTAACGTAACCTGTATTGCGCCTTAACGTAACCTGTATTGCGCCTTAACGTAACCTGTATTGCGCCTTAACGTAACCTGTATTGCGCCTTAACGTAACCTGTATTGCGCCTTAACGTAACCGATATTGCGCCTTAACGTAACCTATATTGCGCCGTAACGTAACCTATATTGCGCCGTAACGTAACCCACATTGCCCCTTAACGTAACCCACATTGCCCCTTAACGTAACCCACATTGCCCCTTAACGTAACCCAACACACGTTGGGCCTTAACCCAACACACGTTGGGCCTTAACCCAACACACGTTGGGCCTTAACCCAACACACGTTGGGCCTTAACCCAACACACGTTGGGCCTTAACCCAACACACGTTGGGCCTTAACCCAACACACGTTGGGCCTTAACCCAACACACGTTGGGCCTTAACCCAACACACGTTGGGCCTTAACCCAACACACGTTGGGCCTTAACCCAACACACGTTGGGCCTTAACCCAACACACGTTGGGCCTTAACCCAACACACGTTGGGCCTTAACCCAACACACGTTGGGCCTTAACCCAACACACGTTGGGCCTTAACCTGCTCTGTAATTGTCATACGACGCGTTAAATTAGTGTAGTGTTGCCTAACTGCAACCCCCGCAATATAGTTTGCTACTCGCACTGCCCGGTCCCCAGTGTATCGCTTCATGTTAAACACCTTGCAGCTATACACTGTAATGTGGATGGCAGCAGGACGTACATGCTCAATGCCCTTTGCAGTTGTTCATTGGCATTTGCAGTTGTTCATTGGCATTCGCATGTGCGAAGCACTTAGCCTACGCTGTGGTACGGCCTGTGTCAACTGTCCGCTGATGTTGTACGTCCAAATCACACACTGTACTGCACATTGGTCCTCATGTACTGAATGATACATCGTGGTACATGTGACCGTACAACGACTGCGCCAACAACGGCGAACCATGCGGTCCAAATGTTGTGCACTCAGCTACGTGTCGTCTCCCTATAAGAGCTGGATTGCAGTGTGGTATGCCCTGGATGGCGATCAGCATGAGCCGTCTGTTGATGTAGTGGCGCGTGTTGTCAGACGTAGTCGTCTCTTCTCACACACCGTGATAGCATGGTGCACTGCGTTCCACATCTGCGACATGCGACAGAGGCCGGTTGACAGTCGTTCGCGCAATGGACATCGCATACGTACGGGGGCCACCTTCCACGTGTTCGCGAAGCGTGCACATGTTGTTGCGTGTATGTGGGCAGACATAGTGTGTCGTGACACCTGACACAGGCATGCAACAATCGTTGAATTTGCAAATGGCGATGGACGCCTACGTTTGCTGGTGACGTTATGCAAATGAACAACTGGTAAACCGTTGTGGTGCGGTTGTTCTCGCTAGAGGTGAATCAGTGATGGCGACGATCGGTTGAGCTACCAACCGGTTGTTCCAGCGATACCCACCATGCCCACGAACGTGAATGGCATCTGGGTGTGAAGCGATACGCGGCGGTGGCTGGGTGGGACCGTCCCCGGCCGGTGAGGGGGGGCCTCCCGGCGTGCTGGCCGCGCGGTGCGTGGGCGCACGCGCTACAGCCGGCTGGTGGGGGCGGCCAGTGGCAGGCGCGCCGGCCGACGGAGGCGGCAGGCGGCGCAGCTGCGCGCCGGCGCACCCTGCACGCGGCGCCGTGCGGCCAAAGTAGGTCCTCGCGGGCCCGGTGCGAAGCGCGGTGGACATCTGCAGTGTGCTGGTCCGATTGAGGACTGTGTGCGCTGAGGATGCGCCGCCGCCCGGCGCTCGGCGCCGCGACGCCGTCTGCTGCTCGGTCGCCTCTGCGGTTCTCGCAGGTGGTTTGTATCGCAGCTGTGCGGACGTGTTGGCGCGTGCGCTGTGCTGGGAGAGTTCGCTTCGGCACCCAAGTGGGGCTTTTGTCCTTCTGTGGCGCTGGCGTTGGAGCTGCCGGTCACCGTAGGTGGCGCGTGTTGTCTCCCGCCGGCAATGCCACGACAGCACGCTCCCGGGCCTCTGTCGGCAGCGGCAAGCTCAGTTGGGAGCACGGGTGGTCGCACCTAAAGCGTCTACTCGCCAAACTCCGGGCGATTGCGCCTCTCTCGAACCCGACCAAGTACTTAGGACGGCGCTGCGCGCCGCCGGGACCTGAGAGGGTTTCGAGGTGTATTGTGCAGGGGAGCTCAGCCTCCTCCTGTTTGCAGAATAATTGAGCGGACGCTTGCGTGTTCGCGCGGGCCCCCGGGACACACTCCCGGGCGGCCGGCTGCTCAGCTCTAGTTGACGCAGCTCCCTGGTTGATCCTGCCAGTAGTCATATGCTTGTCTCAAAGATTAAGCCATGCATGTCTCAGTACAAGCCGCATTAAGGTGAAACCGCGAATGGCTCATTAAATCAGTTATGGTTCCTTAGATCGTACCCACGTTACTTGGATAACTGTGGTAATTCTAGAGCTAATACATGCAAACAGAGTCCCGACCAGAGATGGAAGGGACGCTTTTATTAGATCAAAACCAATCGGTCGGCTCGTCCGGTCCGTTTGCCTTGGTGACTCTGAATAACTTTGGGCTGATCGCACGGTCCTCGTACCGGCGACGCATCTTTCAAATGTCTGCCTTATCAACTGTCGATGGTAGGTTCTGCGCCTACCATGGTTGTAACGGGTAACGGGGAATCAGGGTTCGATTCCGGAGAGGGAGCCTGAGAAACGGCTACCACATCCAAGGAAGGCAGCAGGCGCGCAAATTACCCACTCCCGGCACGGGGAGGTAGTGACGAAAAATAACGATACGGGACTCATCCGAGGCCCCGTAATCGGAATGAGTACACTTTAAATCCTTTAACGAGTATCTATTGGAGGGCAAGTCTGGTGCCAGCAGCCGCGGTAATTCCAGCTCCAATAGCGTATATTAAAGTTGTTGCGGTTAAAAAGCTCGTAGTTGGATTTGTGTCCCACGCTGTTGGTTCACCGCCCGTCGGTGTTTAACTGGCATGTATCGTGGGACGTCCTGCCGGTGGGGCGAGCCGAAGGCGTGCGACGCGCCTCGTGCGTGCTCGTGCGTCCCGAGGCGGACCCCGTTGCAATCCTACCAGGGTGCTCTTGAGTGAGTGTCTCGGTGGGCCGGCACGTTTACTTTGAACAAATTAGAGTGCTTAAAGCAGGCAAGCCCGCCTGAATACTGTGTGCATGGAATAATGGAATAGGACCTCGGTTCTATTTTGTTGGTTTTCGGAACCCGAGGTAATGATTAATAGGGACAGGCGGGGGCATTCGTATTGCGACGTTAGAGGTGAAATTCTTGGATCGTCGCAAGACGAACAGAAGCGAAAGCATTTGCCAAGTATGTTTTCATTAATCAAGAACGAAAGTTAGAGGTTCGAAGGCGATCAGATACCGCCCTAGTTCTAACCATAAACGATGCCAGCCAGCGATCCGCCGCAGTTCCTCCGATGACTCGGCGGGCAGCCTCCGGGAAACCAAAGCTTTTGGGTTCCGGGGGAAGTATGGTTGCAAAGCTGAAACTTAAAGGAATTGACGGAAGGGCACCACCAGGAGTGGAGCCTGCGGCTTAATTTGACTCAACACGGGAAACCTCACCAGGCCCGGACACCGGAAGGATTGACAGATTGATAGCTCTTTCTTGATTCGGTGGGTGGTGGTGCATGGCCGTTCTTAGTTGGTGGAGCGATTTGTCTGGTTAATTCCGATAACGAACGAGACTCTAGCCTGCTAACTAGTCGCGTGACATCCTTCGTGCTGTCAGCGATTACTTTTCTTCTTAGAGGGACAGGCGGCTTCTAGCCGCACGAGATTGAGCAATAACAGGTCTGTGATGCCCTTAGATGTTCTGGGCCGCACGCGCGCTACACTGAAGGAATCAGCGTGTCTTCCTAGGCCGAAAGGTCGGGGTAACCCGCTGAACCTCCTTCGTGCTAGGGATTGGGGCTTGCAATTGTTCCCCATGAACGAGGAATTCCCAGTAAGCGCGAGTCATAAGCTCGCGTTGATTACGTCCCTGCCCTTTGTACACACCGCCCGTCGCTACTACCGATTGAATGATTTAGTGAGGTCTTCGGACTGGTACGCGGCATTGACTCTGTCGTTGCCGATGCTACCGGAAAGATGACCAAACTTGATCATTTAGAGGAAGTAAAAGTCGTAACAAGGTTTCCGTAGGTGAACCTGCGGAAGGATCATTACCGACTAGACTGCATGTCGTTCGATGTGCGTGTCGTGTCGCGCAACACGCTACCTGTACGGCTCGCAGTAGCCGTGCGCCGCGTGCGGAACCACGCGTGCTTCTCAAAACTAACGCCAATGTTGTGTGGTACGAGCGCTGAAGCGCTGGAGCGGCTGGCCTGCGGCACCTGGCGCCTGGCGCCGGTTTTGAATGACTTTCGCCCGACTGCCTGTCCGCTCCGGTGTGGAGCCGTACGACGCCCATCGGCCGTGAGGCCGTTGGACACAGAACGCTTGAACAGGGGCCGCCACACGCCTACGTCCCGCCTATGCAACTGTCTTGAAAGAGACAGTGGAAACTAAGAAAAGATCACCCAGGACGGTGGATCACTCGGCTCGTGGGTCGATGAAGAACGCAGCAAATTGCGCGTCGACATGTGAACTGCAGGACACATGAACATCGACGTTTCGAACGCACATTGCGGTCCATGGATTCCGTTCCCGGGCCACGTCTGGCTGAGGGTCGGCTACGTATACTGAAGCGCGCGGCGTTTGCCCCGCTTCGCAGACCTGGGAGCGTCGCGGCCGCCTGTGGGGCCGGCCGCGCCTCCTGAAACGTGCGATGCGCGCCCGTCGCCTGGCGGTTCGCATACCGGTACTTACTCGGTAGCGTGCACAGCCGGCTGGCGGTGTGGCGTGCGACACCTCGTACAACGACCTCAGAGCAGGCGAGACTACCCGCTGAATTTAAGCATATTACTAAGCGGAGGAAAAGAAACTAACAAGGATTCCCCCAGTAGCGGCGAGCGAACAGGGAAGAGTCCAGCACCGAACCCCGCAGGCTGCCGCCTGTCGTGGCATGTGGTGTTTGGGAGGGTCCACTACCCCGACGCCTCGCGCCGAGCCCAAGTCCAACTTGAATGAGGCCACGGCCCGTAGAGGATGCCAGGCCCGTAGCGGCCGGTGCGAGCGTCGGCGGGACCTCTCCTTCGAGTCGGGTTGCTTGAGAGTGCAGCTCCAAGTGGGTGGTAAACTCCATCTGAGACTAAATATGACCACGAGACCGATAGCGAACAAGTACCGTGAGGGAAAGTTGAAAAGAACTTTGAAGAGAGAGTTCAAAAGTACGTGAAACCGTTCTGGGGTAAACGTGAGAAGTCCGAAAGGTCGAACGGGTGAGATTCACGCCCATCCGGCCACAGGCCTCCGCCCTCGGCAGATGGGGCCGGCCGCCCGCGCGGAGCAATCCGCGGCGGGGTCGTGTCCGGTTGCCTTTCCACTCGCCGCGGGGTGGGGCCATTCCGGTGTGCGGTGGGCCGCACTTCTCCCCTAGTAGGACGTCGCGACCCGCTGGGTGCCGGCCTACGGCCCGGGTGCGCAGCCTGTCCTTCCGCGGGCCTCGGTTCGCGTCTGTTGGGCAGAGCCCCGGTGTCCTGGCTGGCTGCCCGGCGGTATATCTGGAGGAGTCGATTCGCCCCTTTGGGCGCTCGGGCTCCCGGCAAGCGCGCGCGGTTCTTCCCGGATGACGGACCTACCTGGCCCGGCCCCGGACCCGCGCCGCTGTTGGCTCGGGATGCTCTCGGGCGGAATAATCGCTCCCGTCAGCGGCGCTTCAGCTTTGGACAATTTCACGACCCGTCTTGAAACACGGACCAAGGAGTCTA
>NW_025725864.1:362443-367469 GCF_021461395.2 Schistocerca americana
ATGTAAGCACCAGCATGGAACAACACCCAGTGCATCCTCTCCGCCACATTAGACAATCCACACTGTCATAACCAGACTGGGAGGTCCACTCAGAAAACAGAATATCCCACCCACCCGACAACCACCATTGCTCAGCCAAGCCACCAACACCCACACATGTCCTACACAGGGGTGCACCCAACATCACAATACTGCCTCCTCTCACAGCACACAAACAATGGCAGGAATGAAAGACACAGGTCTGCCACAAGCATGGAATGAGAGCGCCGCCTGTCATGAGCCAAAGGTGCATCCTGACGTGGCAAATCAGATGATGCCGCAGGCATCCACTTACTATAATCACAATCAACAAACCGGCCGCCCCGCCCCGCCCCCCATTAAACCTTTCCTTACAACAATGTGTACCTTAACCTAACCTATATCGTACCGTAACCTAACCTATATCGTACCGTAACCTAACCTATGTCGTACCGTAACCTAACCTATGTCGTACCGTAACCTAACCTATGTCGTACCGTAACCTAACCTATGTCGTACCGTAACCTAACCTATGTCGTACCGTAACCTAACCTATGTCGTACCGTAACCTAACCTAT
Organism: Schistocerca americana; assembly: GCF_021461395.2. Classification (NCBI taxonomy): domain Eukaryota; kingdom Metazoa; phylum Arthropoda; class Insecta; order Orthoptera; family Acrididae; genus Schistocerca; species Schistocerca americana. Next base: position 363,040 of record NW_025725864.1, read on the forward strand.
GTCGTACCGTAACCTAACCTATGTCGTACCGTAACCTAACCTATGTCGTACCTTAACCTAACCTATGTCGTACCTTAACCTAACCTATGTCGTACCTTAACCTAACCTATGTCGTACCTTAACCTAACCTATGTCGTACCTTAACCTAACCTATGTCGTACCTTAACCTAACCTATGTCGTACCTTAACCTAACCTATGTCGTACCTTAACCTAACCTATGTCGTACCTTAACCTAACCTATGTCGTACCTTAACCTAACCTATGTCGTACCTTAACCTAACCTATGTCGTACCTTAACCTAACCTATGTCGTACCTTAACCTAACCTATGTCGTACCTTAACCTAACCTATGTCGTACCTTAACCTAACCTATGTCGTACCTTAACCTAACCTATGTCGTACCTTAACCTAACCTATGTCGTACCTTAACCTAACCTATGTCGTACCTTAACCTAACCTATGTCGTACCTTAACCTAACCTATGTCGTACCTTAACCTAACCTATGTCGTACCTTAACCTAACCTATGTCGTACCTTAACCTAACCTATGTCGTACCTTAACCTAACCTATGTCGTACCTTAACCTAACCTATGTCGTACCTTAACCTAACCTATGTCGTACCTTAACCTAACCTATGTCGTACCTTAACCTAACCTATGTCGTACCTTAACCTAACCTATGTCGTACCTTAACCTAACCTGTATTGCGCCTTAACCTAACCTGTATTGCGCCTTAACCTAACCTGTATTGCGCCTTAACGTAACCTGTATTGCGCCTTAACGTAACCTGTATTGCGCCTTAACGTAACCTGTATTGCGCCTTAACGTAACCTGTATTGCGCCTTAACGTAACCTGTATTGCGCCTTAACGTAACCTGTATTGCGCCTTAACGTAACCTGTATTGCGCCTTAACGTAACCTGTATTGCGCCTTAACGTAACCTGTATTGCGCCTTAACGTAACCTGTATTGCGCCTTAACGTAACCTGTATTGCGCCTTAACGTAACCTGTATTGCGCCTTAACGTAACCTGTATTGCGCCTTAACGTAACCTGTATTGCGCCTTAACGTAACCTGTATTGCGCCTTAACGTAACCTGTATTGCGCCTTAACGTAACCTGTATTGCGCCTTAACGTAACCTGTATTGCGCCTTAACGTAACCTGCATTGCGCCTTAACGTAACCTGCATTGCGCCTTAACGTAACCTGTATTGCGCCTTAACGTAACCTGTATTGCGCCTTAACGTAACCTGTATTGCGCCTTAACGTAACCTGTATTGCGCCTTAACGTAACCTGTATTGCGCCTTAACGTAACCTGTATTGCGCCTTAACGTAACCTGTATTGCGCCTTAACGTAACCTGTATTGCGCCTTAACGTAACCGATATTGCGCCTTAACGTAACCTATATTGCGCCGTAACGTAACCTATATTGCGCCGTAACGTAACCCACATTGCCCCTTAACGTAACCCACATTGCCCCTTAACGTAACCCACATTGCCCCTTAACGTAACCCAACACACGTTGGGCCTTAACCCAACACACGTTGGGCCTTAACCCAACACACGTTGGGCCTTAACCCAACACACGTTGGGCCTTAACCCAACACACGTTGGGCCTTAACCCAACACACGTTGGGCCTTAACCCAACACACGTTGGGCCTTAACCCAACACACGTTGGGCCTTAACCCAACACACGTTGGGCCTTAACCCAACACACGTTGGGCCTTAACCCAACACACGTTGGGCCTTAACCCAACACACGTTGGGCCTTAACCCAACACACGTTGGGCCTTAACCCAACACACGTTGGGCCTTAACCTGCTCTGTAATTGTCATACGACGCGTTAAATTAGTGTAGTGTTGCCTAACTGCAACCCCCGCAATATAGTTTGCTACTCGCACTGCCCGGTCCCCAGTGTATCGCTTCATGTTAAACACCTTGCAGCTATACACTGTAATGTGGATGGCAGCAGGACGTACATGCTCAATGCCCTTTGCAGTTGTTCATTGGCATTTGCAGTTGTTCATTGGCATTCGCATGTGCGAAGCACTTAGCCTACGCTGTGGTACGGCCTGTGTCAACTGTCCGCTGATGTTGTACGTCCAAATCACACACTGTACTGCACATTGGTCCTCATGTACTGAATGATACATCGTGGTACATGTGACCGTACAACGACTGCGCCAACAACGGCGAACCATGCGGTCCAAATGTTGTGCACTCAGCTACGTGTCGTCTCCCTATAAGAGCTGGATTGCAGTGTGGTATGCCCTGGATGGCGATCAGCATGAGCCGTCTGTTGATGTAGTGGCGCGTGTTGTCAGACGTAGTCGTCTCTTCTCACACACCGTGATAGCATGGTGCACTGCGTTCCACATCTGCGACATGCGACAGAGGCCGGTTGACAGTCGTTCGCGCAATGGACATCGCATACGTACGGGGGCCACCTTCCACGTGTTCGCGAAGCGTGCACATGTTGTTGCGTGTATGTGGGCAGACATAGTGTGTCGTGACACCTGACACAGGCATGCAACAATCGTTGAATTTGCAAATGGCGATGGACGCCTACGTTTGCTGGTGACGTTATGCAAATGAACAACTGGTAAACCGTTGTGGTGCGGTTGTTCTCGCTAGAGGTGAATCAGTGATGGCGACGATCGGTTGAGCTACCAACCGGTTGTTCCAGCGATACCCACCATGCCCACGAACGTGAATGGCATCTGGGTGTGAAGCGATACGCGGCGGTGGCTGGGTGGGACCGTCCCCGGCCGGTGAGGGGGGGCCTCCCGGCGTGCTGGCCGCGCGGTGCGTGGGCGCACGCGCTACAGCCGGCTGGTGGGGGCGGCCAGTGGCAGGCGCGCCGGCCGACGGAGGCGGCAGGCGGCGCAGCTGCGCGCCGGCGCACCCTGCACGCGGCGCCGTGCGGCCAAAGTAGGTCCTCGCGGGCCCGGTGCGAAGCGCGGTGGACATCTGCAGTGTGCTGGTCCGATTGAGGACTGTGTGCGCTGAGGATGCGCCGCCGCCCGGCGCTCGGCGCCGCGACGCCGTCTGCTGCTCGGTCGCCTCTGCGGTTCTCGCAGGTGGTTTGTATCGCAGCTGTGCGGACGTGTTGGCGCGTGCGCTGTGCTGGGAGAGTTCGCTTCGGCACCCAAGTGGGGCTTTTGTCCTTCTGTGGCGCTGGCGTTGGAGCTGCCGGTCACCGTAGGTGGCGCGTGTTGTCTCCCGCCGGCAATGCCACGACAGCACGCTCCCGGGCCTCTGTCGGCAGCGGCAAGCTCAGTTGGGAGCACGGGTGGTCGCACCTAAAGCGTCTACTCGCCAAACTCCGGGCGATTGCGCCTCTCTCGAACCCGACCAAGTACTTAGGACGGCGCTGCGCGCCGCCGGGACCTGAGAGGGTTTCGAGGTGTATTGTGCAGGGGAGCTCAGCCTCCTCCTGTTTGCAGAATAATTGAGCGGACGCTTGCGTGTTCGCGCGGGCCCCCGGGACACACTCCCGGGCGGCCGGCTGCTCAGCTCTAGTTGACGCAGCTCCCTGGTTGATCCTGCCAGTAGTCATATGCTTGTCTCAAAGATTAAGCCATGCATGTCTCAGTACAAGCCGCATTAAGGTGAAACCGCGAATGGCTCATTAAATCAGTTATGGTTCCTTAGATCGTACCCACGTTACTTGGATAACTGTGGTAATTCTAGAGCTAATACATGCAAACAGAGTCCCGACCAGAGATGGAAGGGACGCTTTTATTAGATCAAAACCAATCGGTCGGCTCGTCCGGTCCGTTTGCCTTGGTGACTCTGAATAACTTTGGGCTGATCGCACGGTCCTCGTACCGGCGACGCATCTTTCAAATGTCTGCCTTATCAACTGTCGATGGTAGGTTCTGCGCCTACCATGGTTGTAACGGGTAACGGGGAATCAGGGTTCGATTCCGGAGAGGGAGCCTGAGAAACGGCTACCACATCCAAGGAAGGCAGCAGGCGCGCAAATTACCCACTCCCGGCACGGGGAGGTAGTGACGAAAAATAACGATACGGGACTCATCCGAGGCCCCGTAATCGGAATGAGTACACTTTAAATCCTTTAACGAGTATCTATTGGAGGGCAAGTCTGGTGCCAGCAGCCGCGGTAATTCCAGCTCCAATAGCGTATATTAAAGTTGTTGCGGTTAAAAAGCTCGTAGTTGGATTTGTGTCCCACGCTGTTGGTTCACCGCCCGTCGGTGTTTAACTGGCATGTATCGTGGGACGTCCTGCCGGTGGGGCGAGCCGAAGGCGTGCGACGCGCCTCGTGCGTGCTCGTGCGTCCCGAGGCGGACCCCGTTGCAATCCTACCAGGGTGCTCTTGAGTGAGTGTCTCGGTGGGCCGGCACGTTTACTTTGAACAAATTAGAGTGCTTAAAGCAGGCAAGCCCGCCTGAATACTGT
>NW_025725865.1:0-16965 GCF_021461395.2 Schistocerca americana
GTGCGGAGCAGCCCCAAACCTGCGCCACAACCGCCCGCGCCTTTCAAACCACCGAGGATGGGGCTACACACAGCCACACCACAGTCGCCAACCAGTCGCCACGGCAGCGCCGCAAACCACGGCCAAACTGCAGCTACCGCGCGCTACAGCCTGGGTCGGCCCGCCGAGAATCGCCGCCCCCGCCCAAATGCCGCCCCCCACAGCCCCAGCCGACGACCCGCCACAATGGCCAAACCTTCGGCAAAACTCCCACACCGTCGCCGCGGCAGCCCGGCCAGCGCGGCCGGCGCCACAGCCACACAAGCCGAGGCGTGCGGCGATGACGGCCGTGCAAACGCGCCTCCGCCGCCCCATCGCCTTCCGTCGCCCTCCCGCCGTTTCCCGATCGGCCCGCAGCCGTCGGGCCACATCGCGCGCCGTCCTCCTCCTCTCGCCCGCCAACATTCACAGCCGTTTCTCAACAATTGCCCGCCGCAAACGGACGCCGCCTGCGCAACAGGCGCCGCCGCCCCTCGCCGCTTCCGACCCAACCCCTCGACCGAGGCAAACCGCAATCCGAATCTACAGACCAACCCAATCTGCCGTCAAGCACACACGACAGCCGACCTTACACGTTACGCGTTACACATTACGTTTACACGTCTACGTTAGGTTAGGTTAGGTGGACGTGGGTTAGGTTAAGGGGACTTGGGTTAGGTTAAGCGTCAAACTTAGGTTAAGCATTCAAACACGTCAGGCGTCAGAGGTTAGGTTAGGTTAGGTTAGGTTAGGTTAGGTTACACGTTAGGTTAAGGGGTCAGTGCTAGGTTAAGAAGCGTCAAACGTAGGTTACAAAAGCGTTCAAACGTGAGGCGTGAGCCGGACAGCTTACCTTACGTAGACGTTAGGGGCTCACAGGCTGAGCTCACCTCGCCACACCACACGTTAGGTTCGGTTCGGTTCGCTCGGCTCAGCGTAAAGCGCCGAGGTCAGGGTTACGTTCGTTCACCTTCGGGCGCCACACTTTCGGTTGAAAGGTCGCGACGGGACGACGTCGGCAGGCACGCCGCAAACGAACAAAAACGTACAGACGACGTCGGAAACCGCCGACAGACGGGGGAGCAGCACGACCACGACCACGACCAGACACCGAGCGCGAACGAGACACACGCGAACCACCCCCACCGGCCAAAGGGCACCACACAACAACCCAGAGCACCACGTGTCGACACCAGAGCAACCCGCCGCTCACGCGACATGGCTGGCACCGAAGGGCAACCGCCCGCAACTGCGCTTTCCGCGCCGGCCCGGATGCACGTCGTGCTACAACAACACCACTACCGTACACAGCCGCTGTTCACAACATCACTATCAATGGCGCGCCCGCGGCTCGCCGCCGTCGCAGTCGCAGCCCCAACGCCAGCACTTTTGCACCACCATTCACACGCACCGCAACACAGCTCGCCGACACAGCCGAACAAAACAAACACCACACAACAACAGCAACAACGCCGCCGCCTCTACTTGTGCCGGCGACCCACCCCGCCGATGGCGCACCTCTCGCCAGCCGGCAATCGACACACACGCACCCACCCACCGGGGCCCAGTGCAAAAAAAAAAAAAAAAAAAACACACAAAAACAAAAAAACCAAACAACACAAACGACACGGGAAGCGCACACCGCCACTTCGCGCGCACGCCACCAACCAGTCGTCGTCTCAAAATAACAAACACAAACAAAATAAACTAACAACTAGGGCAACACAAAACAAAAACGCCTCGCACGAACCGCCCACAAAAAGGACAAGCACACGCACAGCCTCTGCTGACGACCACGACGCAGCGGCACGCTGCTCCTGTCCCGCGCCCCGCGCCCCACTCGATTCACAACTCACGCGACACCGTCAACGACGGGCTCGCTTCCCGCAACCTACCACCTTTCCGCCACGACGCACAGCCCCAGCCCCACCCGACGACGCCCGTGGCAACGACTGCACTTTCACCACCGCCTCCCCCTTCCCCCCCAAAACACACACACACACACACACACAGCCAGCCAAAAACGCACTCGCGACCCACACATGCACGTGCATCGGCACACGCCAACCAGTCAACGTCGACAACCACACGCAAGGCTCGAAACGAAACCGGCGTCCTTCCACGTTGCCATCAAGCTACGCGACACAAGACACAAGGAACCAACACAACAGCCGGCCCCACTAATTCCCACTCTCACGCCGCAAAAAGCACACCGAAACCGCCAAACGCACGCACATTCCCCTTCGCACTGACACCACCGACCGGCTCGCTACCACACACCTCTCGGCAGCCGTTTCACGCCAATTCGCCACACCGCCCACACAGTCGACAAGCGCCCGCCCTGTACGGCACACGCAACGACGCAGCGCAGCAAAGGGCGCCCGCAACACATACCTCTCCGCCGCCCGACGCGCCAACCGCCACACCACACCGCCAGCCACTCGCAAATTGTGCACTGCCACCAGCCACACGTCCAACACGCCGCGCCGCCTCCGGCCACCCGCCAGGGGGCGCTCACGTCCGCGACAACAGCGCGGCCCGCCGGGCCGGGCCGAACCGAACCGAGCCGCCGCTGCTCTGCACTCGGCACGGCCACACCCTGCTGCAGACCGGGCTCGTCCCTCTGTACGCGTCTGCCTGCGCATCAACACAACACGACCTTTTTTTTTTTTTTCCTCTCTACCGCCATCCCTTCTTCTCGCGTTTTACTCGTTGTTGCAGCAGCGGCGCACACCTACACATCCACAGCCCCAGCCGAGCCGGCCTCACCTCAGGGCCCGCCGCCAGCGTCTCCTCCTCGGGCACAGGTGCGGTGCTGTGGCCGCCCATCCAACCGCATTGCTGGCCGTCCAGCCACCAGGCGTTCCCACTGCCGCGAGCCACGCCGCGCACCGACCCTGCTGCAGAAAACGAAGCATAGCCAGAGACCGACCGATACACAAAGCAAGCCGTCGCCTCGCCTCTTGTCCTTCCTGCCTTCCTTCCGCCCCCGCCCTTCTCACACCACCGCCTCTCCACTTTCGCCCCCCCCCCCCCTCCTTTTTTTTCTTCTTTCTTTCTTTCTTTGGCCCTCTCTCCTTCCCGCCATGGCGGTTACGGCACCGCCTGCAGCGGCAGATTTTTTGCGCCCACACGCCTACTCCTACCACCATTAACCTTGCCCTGCCCTGCCCATCAACGTCGCAGTCGAACCGACGCTTGCCAACACACTGCCCACGTTCCTTTCTCTTTTCGGCCTACGCCCATTACGCGCCGCCGCCACAGCACCTTCCCTTCCCACAACACACCGACGTCATCACACGCACCCAAAACAGGGGCCACGACCGTGTTCCTCGCCCACTCCCATCCCGCACGGTACGCACATTCCCAACTACTACCGCGCACCCTCCCTTTCCACTCTGTGTGTCTCTGTGTCTGTGTCCTGTCCGCGCGTGACGCCTCTCAACATCCGCCGTCCCCCGTCCCGTTTTCGCCCCCATGCCGTCGTCGCGCCGCCTCCTCCCCGTCCACCGCCGCCCCTGTCCGCCCCGCACCACACCATACACCGCTGCTTGTCCCGGCCGTTGCCACCAAAGGCGCCGACCGCAAACGCGCCACGCCGCAGCCCCCGTGCGTCTCGCGCTCGCTTGCATCTCCGTGCCGACGCTGCCTCTCTTCCCACTCGCACTCGACCTCGACAACACAGTCTTTGGCTCCGCCACTGCGTGTTCCGGTGGTACGCACGCTGCAACACGTATGTATTCATTACCAGAGCGATGGCGAGGCATGACAGCATCTCTGTCTGACCAGAGAGTTCTTTATCGCTGCTAGTCGGCGCTTGGACCGCGCCAGACGACAGTAGTGGCACGCACCGGGTCGCCAGGAACAGTTGTTATATATATTGTAGCGCGAGTCGGGAGAGGTAGTAGTCGGTCGACAGTAGTAGCGGGTGGACGGTTGTACTGAGCGGGCGTCGGCGGCGTGCTCTGCTCGTCTCGCGACTCTGGTCACGGTTCGGGACGATGTATAGTATATTGTGTTATAATCAAGAGGTGGTGTGACGCTGCATTGCGCAAATCTGATAACGTATGTTCATTGTACTTATTTTGTTCAACAACACAAGCCCCACTATTACTTTTTTTCTAAAGTAACTTTTGTCTCTTAACGAAAAACATTCACTTTTTAAAGACTACTTCCTATGGCATTTCCCTCCAAGGAGTGCAATTAATTACCAGCCAGCACTCATTCATTGCACACAGCTGTGTAAGGGGTATCTACAATCGAGGAGCGGATATAAATGCAATTTTTTGTTTCTTTTTGTTTTTTGTTTTGTGTGTGTGTTGTAACCTCCCAGCAATATTTAAAATAATGGACAATGTTATTTACGGATGCTAATGGACATTGCGCTAATTGTAACCTCGCCCACAATGAGAGGTATTGAAAATGGCAACAACAATGTGCAATTCGCAATCTGACTCAAATATAAAGTCTTCACACAACATTTAAAAAAGTCCGTTCAGTGACAAGAAACTTCAATTAAACCGAAATATCGGTCTTTGGCCCTGTGCAAAACAATCGGAATTAAAGTCTTACCTCCGAATAAATGGATGTCACATTTCTGCTCTGGTTGTTGCGCAGCGCTTGGAGGAACTGCATTGCAAATAATAATATTCTCTTTTTTTGTGATTTTAGTGACATTTTTCTTCAAAGAAGTGGAACGAACTCTTTAGTTCAATAAAAGATTAAATGTTTGAAAAATGCTTTTGAAATAAAAATTATTATTGGGGAACTTGTTGGAGCATAATTTTACTAATAAATACAATTTCTCATTATCTAATGATTATATTAATTAACAGTATACCTTATTCACCATCTTGACCAGTGTTGCCGACCGCCTACATCACACAACCGCACTCGGCTGCTACTACTGACCGACCGCTCTGCATGACGACTATTAGCGTACTGCACGCGACGACTACTGACAGAGTACAGCCCTCAACTACACAGACTGACTGACTGACTGAGAACCGCTCGCAACACTCGCGCAGTCCAGCGCAAACTCTCTGGTCACAGATGCTACAATGTCTCGCCATCGCTACTATGTTACATACGTGTTTCAGTGTCTTTTTCATTGGGGTAACGATCTTTGGCTCTTTTTATTCTGAATACAGGGCCAAAGGTCAACGGCTGCTGCCCTTATACAATTTATCAGGTTTCATTATGTCTGTTGCAATGTTACATACGGTTCACTCTTTCATTAATATTATCGTTGGGTTTGTTTTGTAGGGACGTTAACATTCTGGCACATTTTTATTATCATCGGACTCTCTGCTATTTGTGCAGGGAGGTTATACCTGGGTCCATTTCCATTTCCATTTACATTTTAATATTGATAGACTTTTTGTTTTCTTTTTTGTTTCTTGTTGTTTTTCCTTCTTTTTTTTTGTTGTTTTTTTTCTTTTGTTTTGTTTTTCCCGCTCTCACCACCACCGCCGCATCACGCCTTCCGTTTTCTTGGTTTCTTTTCTGTGCTTCAACATCACCGCGCCCCATTTCCACACCACAGCCATCAGCCTCCAAGACGGGCGGGCGCAGTGTGCCATTTCCGGCGCACAAGCACACCCGTACGGTACTCTCCTCGCCCCCACGCCACCAACAACACAGCGACCACGCGGCTTTCAGGCACGGCACGGCACGGCACGGCACCGGCGAAATGCGCCGCCCCCGCCCCCGCCCCTCCGCGCATCCGTCCGTCTCGCCACGTTCACTGACAGCCGCGTCTGCGGCTACACCACGACAACCACAACACAACACCGCTCCCCTCCCTGGCAACTCACATTGTTTTTCTCCTCCTCTTTTGCACAAACCACAACGCCGAGCACAGGCGCAAGCCACCCACACCGCGCCCCTCCCCGTCCCGTCTTTGGCCGCCGCTCCTCGTTTCCTCGTTTGCCCCCTCCCATCTCCCGAAATGCCATGCCAGCAGCGTTACGCATGCCCCTCCCCTGTCCACACAACACTACCGCCTAACGAACAGCCTTTTCCGGGCCACATGCAGGGCACGCCCACCTCCAAACACTGCCAATTCACGGACGCACGCACGCACACACACACACACACACACACACACACACTCACTTTCTCGACACCTTTCTGTACGGAGGGTGCGTCATCTCGACCGTGACAGAGTGACGGCAACTATCGACGATCCATTTCCCCCCACTGGTAAAACATGTCCACTAACACCTACATACATCATTCAAGTACACAGACAATAGCATACACACAATGGGAGGGCACACGAACATGGACGGCACGGCACTGTCATACACTCTTCCTCAGAACCATATCAACAAACGTTACGTACATCCGGGAAAGCGAAAGCGAAAGCGAAAGCAAAGGCAAAGCCCAATGCAGCCGTCAAAGGTAACGTTCACCACGGCAGACACTTGCAGCCGCGCCGCCGTTAAACGCATTTCAGTGCGGCTCCAATACGCCTCCGACACGGGAACGTTCCGTTGCTCTACGAATGCGTTTCTCCCCTTTTTCCCTTCCTCTCTCTTTTGCCCCCCCCTCCTTGCACTCTTGCCTCATTCCTCACGTTCTGCCCAGACATTCGACCGATCAGAGTCAACCTTTCGTTACCGTTCTCAGCGCGACGGTGTACAACAGTATGACGGGTGTGCCCAAGACTTCGGTTCAGTTGCGTGACGCCGGTCTATCGCGCCGATCGACAGTTACTCAGGGGGCGACGGATCGGACCACGTCACCGACACACAAAACACTTTCAAACAAACAAACAAATACATACCGGATGGACACAGACAAACACGTGTACAGACATTCGCCAAACAAACGACCGGCGCCGCCGCCGCCGCCGCCGTCTAGCGTGCATCTTGAATGACGACATCGGTGTGCGTGCGTCGTACGCAATCAGTCAGACACGGCTATCAAACATCAGAGTCGAATGGTACATCATCGTGCGTGTCGCCGTACACGTACAGTACAATACAACAACAATGCGTCTTAATGGCACGTTCATTTCAACGTCACTCACACACCTCCACGCTGCAGTTACGTCGCACCATTGTCAAACTCGGCGTACAGCAAAGGGAATAGTGGGCGGCAAAAACAAACCAAACAAAAACATTTCACATTTCACCCTCGCCATGTATGATGTGCAAAAAAACAAACCCGCAAACGGCCGTCGTTACGGTGACACAAAAGTCGCCGATCGCACTGTCCCCCCTCGCAGACGGGTAACACACAAACACACACACACCCCAACAACACCAATGGGTCAAAAACCACGCCAACGAGGCGTGCCACCATTCCACGCCACGGCGACCAACCTCGTGGCCGTACCCCGCGCAACACGCTTTGACGCGCCCCCCCACCCACAATCAAAATGCACACATACATCACAGCCGTCCACACAAACAACAACAACAACAACAATTCCGCCCTTCCCGCAAAAGGCAAGTTGGTGGCCCTGAAAAGGGCCGTTTCGCCGCTCTCGCAACGGAGGAGCCTTCTCCATCCTTCCTTCCATTCCAGAGCCACCTCCTTACTTGGAGCTCGTGTACTTGGTCACCGCCTTCGTGCCCTCGCTCACGGCGTGCTTGGCCAGCTCGCCAGGCAGCAACAGCCGCACAGCGGTCTGGATCTCGCGGGACGTGATGGTCGAGCGCTTGTTGTAGTGCGCCAGGCGAGAAGCCTCGGCCGCAATGCGCTCGAAAATGTCGTTCACGAAGCTGTTCATGATGCTCATCGCCTTCGACGAGATGCCCGTGTCAGGGTGCACCTGCTTCAGCACCTTGTAGATGTAGATGGCATAGCTCTCCTTCCTCTTGCGCTTCTTCTTCTTGTCGCCCTTCGAAATGTTCTTCTGCGCCTTGCCAGCCTTCTTGGCGGCCTTCCCGCTAGTCTTGGGCGGCATCTCCAACCAACGTACGGCAGCAGCAACACCAGTAGCAAGCGCTCCGCTCTAGTCAGCGTCTCCCCACACAGTGGCACCCGCCGCCAGCCGCCGCCGCACCTTTACCAGCTCGCCCTGTTGCGGCCGCCGACCAATGGGGCGCGCGCGCAACCGGCCGCCGCACCCGAGCCCATAAAGCACCCCCACCCCGGCTGCGCCGGCACGCACTCCGCTGCTCGACTCGCTGCCGCTCGCACCGGTCGTTTTCGTTTCCGTTTCGTGTGCACCGTCGCTAGCCCATCGCCATGTCCGGACGCGGAAAGGGAGGCAAAGTCAAGGGCAAGTCAAAGTCCCGCTCAAGCAGGGCTGGGCTCCAGTTCCCGGTCGGCAGAATCCACCGCCTCCTGCGCAAGGGAAACTACGCAGAGCGCGTCGGCGCCGGGGCGCCCGTCTACCTCGCCGCCGTCATGGAGTACCTCGCGGCTGAGGTGCTCGAGCTGGCCGGAAACGCGGCCCGCGACAACAAGAAGACGCGCATCATCCCGCGCCACCTGCAGCTTGCCATCCGCAACGACGAGGAGCTCAACAAGCTCCTGTCGGGCGTCACCATCGCACAGGGTGGTGTCCTGCCCAACATCCAGGCCGTCCTGCTGCCAAAGAAGACCGAGAAGAAGGCCTAAAGGAGGCCAGGCAATCGCAGCGCCGCGTGCTCCCCTGCACGCAACGCGCTTTGCCGGCTCGGCCCACAACAATCGGCCCTTTTCAGGGCCACCACACAAACCTACGTCCAAAGCAAAATTTCAGTCGTCCTCGCCGCACCTTGTTTTGTTTTAACTTTGCACTGTCACAGCACAGCCGCCGCCGGCGCACGTCCGCCATCTTGTCGTCCACACAGCCCGTGTGGCCCAACACACACACACACGCACACATTTTGCACCGTCGCAGTCGCCTTCCAAACCGACAACGGCAGCAATAATGACCATTGTTAAAGGGAGGCGTGTCGACACACCGCCCTCCACTCCCGCGCGCAACGGCCGTCGACACGAACGAAACAGCTGATCCGGCCGCCTATGCCCACACGCCTTGCCTCGGAAACCCCAACGCCGCCGCAAACAAACACACAGAGACAAACCACGCAAGCAAATAATCACCGCCTCTCGCACAACAACACACAGCCCGCCCGCCATCTCCGTCGCGATCGATACAAAGACACACAAACGAAGCAGCTCCACACACAGCCAGCCACATGACACGTTTCCTTTCCTTCTCCCCTCCCAGTCACATCACGTCGCTCAAACGGAAAGAAAGAAACAAACAAACAAACAACACAGCGCGCACACACGCAGCAACAACACAGACTCTTTCGCACTTTTCAACTTCCGAACAGTGTGGTGGCCCTGAAAAGGGCCGTTTTCTAGTCTCTCCCACCCACAAGCACGGCCGCGGGAAGGCCAGCGCCCGCTGCGACGCAGCCTAACCGCCGAAACCGTACAGGGTGCGCCCCTGCCTCTTCAGGGCGTACACCACGTCCATGGCCGTCACAGTCTTGCGCTTGGCGTGCTCAGTGTACGTCACCGCGTCGCGGATCACGTTCTCCAGGAACACCTTCAGCACCCCGCGGGTCTCCTCGTAGATCAGACCAGAGATGCGCTTCACGCCGCCCCTGCGAGCCAGGCGGCGGATGGCGGGCTTCGTGATGCCCTGGATGTTGTCGCGCAACACCTTGCGGTGCCGCTTGGCGCCACCCTTGCCGAGCCCCTTTCCTCCCTTGCCGCGGCCTGTCATCCTTCCTTCCTCGGGCAAAGCAAAACGTGCACAAACAGCAGCTGCAGCGGCTGGCGAGTCGGCTACGGTCTGCGCCCAGCGCGCCCGCCGCCCCCCTATATAGACTCTGGCCCGCCCTCCCCCCACCACGCGCAACCGAGGGCATATAAGCGCAGCACGGAGGCGCGCGGGCCCGTTGTCAAGGCAGCACCGGACGCCGCGCCGCACCTAACCTCCACGCACGCCGCTCCGCTACCGCTACCGCTACCGCCATGGCCCGCACAAAGCAAACGGCCCGCAAGTCCACCGGCGGAAAGGCGCCGCGCAAACAGCTCGCCACCAAGGCGGCGAGGAAGAGCGCGCCCGCCACCGGAGGCGTCAAGAAGCCCCACCGCTACAGGCCGGGCACCGTCGCCCTGCGAGAAATCAGGCGCTACCAGAAGAGCACAGAGCTGCTCATCCGCAAGCTGCCATTCCAGCGCCTAGTGCGCGAGATCGCCCAGGACTTCAAGACCGACCTGCGCTTCCAGAGCTCCGCAGTCATGGCCCTGCAGGAGGCCAGCGAGGCCTACCTCGTCGGCCTCTTCGAAGACACCAACCTGTGCGCAATCCACGCCAAGCGCGTCACCATCATGCCCAAGGACATCCAGCTCGCGCGCCGCATCCGCGGCGAGCGCGCCTAAACCGCGCCGCGGCACCGCACCGCACAAACAAAAACGGCCCTTTTCAGGGCCACTAACATCTCTCCGTCGCGAGCAAACTTTGTCGGTCGCCTGCCTCTCGCCCCGCAACCCAAAAACAAAAACCACCACTTCCCGTCCGTCCGCCACACCCGCTCACTCTGCCTGCCTGCTAGCAGCGCGCAACAATCACACATCATCCCTCCCCGGCGCTCAAAGCGCACAATACCCAACGGCCGACGTCACACCGCACGGGTGGCTGGCCGGCCGCCGCTTTCGTTTCGAAAACAAAAAAAACCCGCACTCCACTCCGACGGCCAACGGCCAGGCAGGCGCGCTCGCTCGCTCTACACGCCACCGAAATCCCCGCCGACTCCTTCCGCATCTCAACGTGCCCCCCCGTTGCAAAACATAACACACACACACACAAAGGAACAAAACAAAGACCAGACACGACTCGACAAGACAGACATCCGAGAAGAACGAACGCAGGCAAGCCAACCAACGTATTCAAACAAAACAACGTGACAGAAAACCAACCGTCGGCCGCCGCCACAAAACAAACACGGCGACAATCAACCACGACAACAACAACAACAACAACACCGCTTACCGCTACCGCCGCCCACACCCGCCACCGACCCCCGCAATCCAACCACCACGGCACGCAAACAGCATCCCCACGGGCATACAGAAACGCCAGACAGACACCCACACCAAACGCAACACGACAATCAAAACCTTCCCCGACGTGCTTTGATGGCCCTGAGAAGGGCCGTTTTGGGCCGCGCGTCTCTTGCGCGCCACTAGACGACGACGGGGGGTGGGGACGACGGAGTCAAGCGCCAAACCCTTCCTTTCCCATCTCTTTCTCCTCTACTCTACTTCTTCTTCTTGGGCGAAGCCTTCGCCTTAGACGGCGTCGTCGCCTTCTTCGGGCGCGGCGCCTTCGGCTTCTTCGTCGGAACCTTGGCGGCCTTCTTCGCCTTCGACGGCGACTTGGCCTTGGCCGGCTTGGCCGCAGCCGCCTTCTTCGCACCCGCGGGAGCGGCCGACGCCGCAGACGCCTTCTTGGCGGCGCCCGCCTTCCGACCGGTCGCCGCCTTCACGCCACCAGCCTTCTTTGCGCCGGCCGCACGGGCGCCCTTCTTCTCCTTGCTGGCCGGAGCGGCGCGCTTCTTCTTGGCACCGCCAGCACGAGCCTTGCCGCCCTCGGCCGCCCCCCCGCCGCCGGCGCCGGCAAGCTTGAACGAGCCGGACGCGCCCTTCCCCTTCGTCTGCACCAGCTCGCCCGCCACGACGGCCGACTTGAGGTACTTCTTGATAAACGGCGCCAGCTTCTCCGCGTCCAGCTTGTAGTGCGCGGCTATGTACTTCTTGATCGCCTGCAGCGACGACCCGCCGCGCTCCTTCAGACTCTTGATGGCGGCCGTCACCATCTCAGAGGTGCGCGGGTGCGCAGGCTTGGCGCGCGGCTTCTTCGCAGACGACGCAGACTTGGCCTTCTTCGTAGTGCCGGTGGCGGCGGGTGCCGCAGCAGTCTCGTTCGTAGCCGCCTGATCTGCCATTTCGACGACGCGCGTAACACACAGCGAGAGCGAGCGGGACGGCAGGCACGCAAGCACAAGAGCAGAGAATCACAAGGCCCAGCCAGTGTCGCGGGCGGGCGCGGACGGCCGAGAGAGCGGCCGCCACTCTGCGCGCCGCCGCGCCGCGCCTCCCGCGCTTGCTACCGCCCAACGTCCGACAGCCTGTGCGGAGCAGCCCCAAACCTGCGCCACAACCGCCCGCGCCTTTCAAACCACCGAGGATGGGGCTACACACAGCCACACCACAGTCGCCAACCAGTCGCCACGGCAGCGCCGCAAACCACGGCCAAACTGCAGCTACCGCGCGCTACAGCCTGGGTCGGCCCGCCGAGAATCGCCGCCCCCGCCCAAATGCCGCCCCCACAGCCCCAGCCGACGACCCGCCACAATGGCCAAACCTTCGGCAAAACTCCCACACCGTCGCCGCGGCAGCCCGGCCAGCGCGGCCGGCGCCACAGCCACACAAGCCGAGGCGTGCGGCGATGACGGCCGTGCAAACGCGCCTCCGCCGCCCCATCGCCTTCCGTCGCCCTCCCGCCGTTTCCCGATCGGCCCGCAGCCGTCGGGCCACATCGCGCGCCGTCCTCCTCCTCTCGCCCGCCAACATTCACAGCCGTTTCTCAACAATTGCCCGCCGCAAACGGACGCCGCCTGCGCAACAGGCGCCGCCGCCCCTCGCCGCTTCCGACCCAACCCCTCGACCGAGGCAAACCGCAATCCGAATCTACAGACCAACCCAATCTGCCGTCAAGCACACACGACAGCCGACCTTACACGTTACGCGTTACACATTACGTTTACACGTCTACGTTAGGTTAGGTTAGGTGGACGTGGGTTAGGTTAAGGGGACTTGGGTTAGGTTAAGCGTCAAACTTAGGTTAAGCATTCAAACACGTCAGGCGTCAGAGGTTAGGTTAGGTTAGGTTAGGTTAGGTTAGGTTACACGTTAGGTTAAGGGGTCAGTGCTAGGTTAAGAAGCGTCAAACGTAGGTTACAAAAGCGTTCAAACGTGAGGCGTGAGCCGGACAGCTTACCTTACGTAGACGTTAGGGGCTCACAGGCTGAGCTCACCTCGCCACACCACACGTTAGGTTCGGTTCGGTTCGCTCGGCTCAGCGTAAAGCGCCGAGGTCAGGGTTACGTTCGTTCACCTTCGGGCGCCACACTTTCGGTTGAAAGGTCGCGACGGGACGACGTCGGCAGGCACGCCGCAAACGAACAAAAACGTACAGACGACGTCGGAAACCGCCGACAGACGGGGGAGCAGCACGACCACGACCACGACCAGACACCGAGCGCGAACGAGACACACGCGAACCACCCCCACCGGCCAAAGGGCACCACACAACAACCCAGAGCACCACGTGTCGACACCAGAGCAACCCGCCGCTCACGCGACATGGCTGGCACCGAAGGGCAACCGCCCGCAACTGCGCTTTCCGCGCCGGCCCGGATGCACGTCGTGCTACAACAACACCACTACCGTACACAGCCGCTGTTCACAACATCACTATCAATGGCGCGCCCGCGGCTCGCCGCCGTCGCAGTCGCAGCCCCAACGCCAGCACTTTTGCACCACCATTCACACGCACCGCAACACAGCTCGCCGACACAGCCGAACAAAACAAACACCACACAACAACAGCAACAACGCCGCCGCCTCTACTTGTGCCGGCGACCCACCCCGCCGATGGCGCACCTCTCGCCAGCCGGCAATCGACACACACGCACCCACCCACCGGGGCCCAGTGCAAAAAAAAAAAAAAAAAAAACACACAAAAACAAAAAAACCAAACAACACAAACGACACGGGAAGCGCACACCGCCACTTCGCGCGCACGCCACCAACCAGTCGTCGTCTCAAAATAACAAACACAAACAAAATAAACTAACAACTAGGGCAACACAAAACAAAAACGCCTCGCACGAACCGCCCACAAAAAGGACAAGCACACGCACAGCCTCTGCTGACGACCACGACGCAGCGGCACGCTGCTCCTGTCCCGCGCCCCGCGCCCCACTCGATTCACAACTCACGCGACACCGTCAACGACGGGCTCGCTTCCCGCAACCTACCACCTTTCCGCCACGACGCACAGCCCCAGCCCCACCCGACGACGCCCGTGGCAACGACTGCACTTTCACCACCGCCTCCCCCTTCCCCCCCAAAACACACACACACACACACACACAGCCAGCCAAAAACGCACTCGCGACCCACACATGCACGTGCATCGGCACACGCCAACCAGTCAACGTCGACAACCACACGCAAGGCTCGAAACGAAACCGGCGTCCTTCCACGTTGCCATCAAGCTACGCGACACAAGACACAAGGAACCAACACAACAGCCGGCCCCACTAATTCCCACTCTCACGCCGCAAAAAGCACACCGAAACCGCCAAACGCACGCACATTCCCCTTCGCACTGACACCACCGACCGGCTCGCTACCACACACCTCTCGGCAGCCGTTTCACGCCAATTCGCCACACCGCCCACACAGTCGACAAGCGCCCGCCCTGTACGGCACACGCAACGACGCAGCGCAGCAAAGGGCGCCCGCAACACATACCTCTCCGCCGCCCGACGCGCCAACCGCCACACCACACCGCCAGCCACTCGCAAATTGTGCACTGCCACCAGCCACACGTCCAACACGCCGCGCCGCCTCCGGCCACCCGCCAGGGGGCGCTCACGTCCGCGACAACAGCGCGGCCCGCCGGGCCGGGCCGAACCGAACCGAGCCGCCGCTGCTCTGCACTCGGCACGGCCACACCCTGCTGCAGACCGGGCTCGTCCCTCTGTACGCGTCTGCCTGCGCATCAACACAACACGACCTTTTTTTTTTTTTTCCTCTCTACCGCCATCCCTTCTTCTCGCGTTTTACTCGTTGTTGCAGCAGCGGCGCACACCTACACATCCACAGCCCCAGCCGAGCCGGCCTCACCTCAGGGCCCGCCGCCAGCGTCTCCTCCTCGGGCACAGGTGCGGTGCTGTGGCCGCCCATCCAACCGCATTGCTGGCCGTCCAGCCACCAGGCGTTCCCACTGCCGCGAGCCACGCCGCGCACCGACCCTGCTGCAGAAAACGAAGCATAGCCAGAGACCGACCGATACACAAAGCAAGCCGTCGCCTCGCCTCTTGTCCTTCCTGCCTTCCTTCCGCCCCCGCCCTTCTCACACCACCGCCTCTCCACTTTCGCCCCCCCCCCCCCTCCTTTTTTTTCTTCTTTCTTTCTTTCTTTGGCCCTCTCTCCTTCCCGCCATGGCGGTTACGGCACCGCCTGCAGCGGCAGATTTTTTGCGCCCACACGCCTACTCCTACCACCATTAACCTTGCCCTGCCCTGCCCATCAACGTCGCAGTCGAACCGACGCTTGCCAACACACTGCCCACGTTCCTTTCTCTTTTCGGCCTACGCCCATTACGCGCCGCCGCCACAGCACCTTCCCTTCCCACAACACACCGACGTCATCACACGCACCCAAAACAGGGGCCACGACCGTGTTCCTCGCCCACTCCCATCCCGCACGGTACGCACATTCCCAACTACTACCGCGCACCCTCCCTTTCCACTCTGTGTGTCTCTGTGTCTGTGTCCTGTCCGCGCGTGACGCCTCTCAACATCCGCCGTCCCCCGTCCCGTTTTCGCCCCCATGCCGTCGTCGCGCCGCCTCCTCCCCGTCCACCGCCGCCCCTGTCCGCCCCGCACCACACCATACACCGCTGCTTGTCCCGGCCGTTGCCACCAAAGGCGCCGACCGCAAACGCGCCACGCCGCAGCCCCCGTGCGTCTCGCGCTCGCTTGCATCTCCGTGCCGACGCTGCCTCTCTTCCCACTCGCACTCGACCTCGACAACACAGTCTTTGGCTCCGCCACTGCGTGTTCCGGTGGTACGCACGCTGCAACACGTATGTATTCATTACCAGAGCGATGGCGAGGCATGACAGCATCTCTGTCTGACCAGAGAGTTCTTTATCGCTGCTAGTCGGCGCTTGGACCGCGCCAGACGACAGTAGTGGCACGCACCGGGTCGCCAGGAACAGTTGTTATATATATTGTAGCGCGAGTCGGGAGAGGTAGTAGTCGGTCGACAGTAGTAGCGGGTGGACGGTTGTACTGAGCGGGCGTCGGCGGCGTGCTCTGCTCGTCTCGCGACTCTGGTCACGGTTCGGGACGATGTATAGTATATTGTGTTATAATCAAGAGGTGGTGTGACGCTAGCATTGCGCAAATCTGATAACGTATGTTCATTGTACTTATTTTGTTCAACAACACAAGCCCCACTATTACTTTTTTTCTAAAGTAACTTTTGTCTCTTAACGAAAAACATTCACTTTTTAAAGACTACTTCCTATGGCATTTCCCTCCAAGGAGTGCAATTAATTACCAGCCAGCACTCATTCATTGCACACAGCTGTGTAAGGGGTATCTACAATCGAGGAGCGGATATAAATGCAATTTTTTGTTTCTTTTTGTTTTTTGTTTTGTGTGTGTGTTGTAACCTCCCAGCAATATTTAAAATAATGGACAATGTTATTTACGGATGCTAATGGACATTGCGCTAATTGTAACCTCGCCCACAATGAGAGGTATTGAAAATGGCAACAACAATGTGCAATTCGCAATCTGACTCAAATATAAAGTCTTCACACAACATTTAAAAAAGTCCGTTCAGTGACAAGAAACTTCAATTAAACCGAAATATCGGTCTTTGGCCCTGTGCAAAACAATCGGAATTAAAGTCTTACCTCCGAATAAATGGATGTCACATTTCTGCTCTGGTTGTTGCGCAGCGCTTGGAGGAACTGCATTGCAAATAATAATATTCTCTTTTTTTGTGATTTTAGTGACATTTTTCTTCAAAGAAGTGGAACGAACTCTTTAGTTCAATAAAAGATTAAATGTTTGAAAAATGCTTTTGAAATAAAAATTATTATTGGGGAACTTGTTGGAGCATAATTACAATAAATACAATTTCTCATTATCTAATGATTATATTAATTAACAGTAT